>NW_027279186.1:177500-235000 GCF_046629955.1 Centroberyx affinis | reverse complement strand
TTTACTCTTATTCTGAAAGCAAGGATCTTAGCAATTTGCTAATGCCTTAATAATGTTCAGTGAGTTTAATTTTCATGACAGCAATCATGTTGGGTGATTGATTGTCCCAATTGCTGGGAAAATCAATTCCATAAGCTGGATATCCTATGTTGGAGTTGAACTCAGGTATATTTTTGTTCGGGACCGCTGCCAGCTCGGCCTTCTCTCTGTGATTGATCACATATCCAAGTAGCGGTCTGGTACAGTAATGCTTTAAGTGGCTGTCCTGCACTAAAACGAAAGAAAGGGGAAAAAAAATCCTTGGCACTGCTGTCAGTAAATCACTGGAATAACCCATTCTCATTTCCGTACAGCTCTCACCACGTTCTGGCAATGTCACATGTTCAAATCCAGCCTATAACCTTTATCTCTTTCCTCTGTCAGTCTATACTCTGTTTTATCCAAATTAGCAGAAGTGCCATCAAGATAATCTATTCAAAAAAGACAATAGCCATTTTTCCTCATTTTCTTGCAGCCTGAGAGACTGTATTGTATGTCTTGCTTCATGCCACATCTGGCAGGGCTACCCACTTATTTATACTTGGATCGTGTATCACAGCTTTAATTATGTCTACTGGTAGTTGTAATCAGTACTTGCGTTCAATAATTAATCACAACAGCCGTGTCATTAATGCAGGGAGCTAATTAATCACAACAAGCATGTCATTTTGACATCCTAACCACAGGCTGGTCTACTGTCGTTTCTCCTCATAGTCATCCATTGCTGTTAACCACTGAGCTCTCTCTCTCTTCCCCCCCTCCTCTCCTCTCCTCTCCTCTCCCAGTCTCTGCCAGTCCACCTCGGAGGCTCAGAAGGAGGCGGCCTGCATCGACAACAGCACCGTTTTCACCAGGATCCTGGACGGGCTGCTCGACGGCTACGACAACAGGCTGCGGCCCGGCCTGGGAGGTTAGCCGGGGCTGGGGAACCTGGTCCCAGATCAGATTGAATGGGAAATGACAGTGAACCATTTAAGATGATGTGACAAGGATAAAGCTAATGAGAATAACTTGAACAATCGGATTATGGTACTCACTTTGAGTAATCTGGTGGATGTATTCTAATTTCTAATCTGCTATTCCAGCAGTATAATAGCTCCATTTCTAGCATTCTACACTGAAACTCTATTGTACGCTTTCAAATATGAGAATTTCATATGTTTTTATTCTAATCTACCGTTTTAGCATTGTAAAGGCAGCATTCAGAGCCCGCTAATTTAAAAGTACAAGACAGTGATCTCACATTCTAATATCATAATGCCACACTGGAGCCTCCCAGCATGCTAGCCTAACCCTCCTAACCCGGACGCGCTGCACTACTGTGGGAAGCCCGCGTTCCTGCCGCAATTTCACGCACTGATTCATGGGAGACGCTGACAGACTGACAGATACAGGGGTAGAAAACGGCGCGAGCAGATGTGGAATTTGCTCCCGCGTGTCAGCTGAGGTGAGCGCACATGTGTTGTTGTCAGACGCCGCGTTTCATTCGTTTCGTGAATACAGCCTTTTCTTGTATGCCGCCATGGTAGAAAGAGTAAATCAATCAAGCCATCTCCAACACAGCCTGAATTCAATATACTGTGGTATTTTCTTCACGCTCTTCACCCCGGCAACGGGAGATAACCTTGAGAGCCCACAGATTGCTATTCAGAGATGGAGATTTTTTTTTTTTCTCTAAGAGATGCTATTGAAAGGAATGCCTTTCATTTTTCTTTTCTTCATCCCTCACCCTCTCTCGCTTCTCTTTCTTCTCCATCTCCCCTTCTCTAATGCTGTGGCACTTACTGCGTCTATTCCAATGACTTGACGCCGGCTCTTTATTTTGGACCCATGACATTAGCCTCCTCATTTCACTTCGTTTTCAATGTACTTGCCCCATAATGAGAACAAGCAGGGCTTTTTCATACTGAATGCCTGATGTGTCATGGCAAAAGCCTGCTCTCACGTCCTGGTAACCGTTGCTACCCTTGACAAGGGGCCTATAAATACATACCAGAAAAACATTCAGGCCTTCATTCGGCATTCAACAACCCGCTCTCCACAGCACAACCAACTCAGGCTCGCCAGGATCAAATTTATATGCGCAGCAGTGATTGGATGGCTTTGCCGGTGCAAATGGCAGAAATATATTGTCCCACCTTTCACATTATCCTCAGAAGCAATGCATTGTAAAAGAAATCCTGGAACTGTGTGGATTTATATGAATACTGAGTGAGCTTGAAAACAGGGTTCAACTGATATGGGATTCGGAAGGCTGGTATCACTGCTTTTGTATTGAAGACGCTGATATTTTGTGCCGATATTCAATGTTTAATTTTTAAATCTGACCATTTTTATGCCAAAAAAAATTCCAAGTATTCAGTTTTTCCCCCAGAATTGTATTCTTGTCAGGCTGGAAAAACCTCTGAAACAGCATCATGTGACACAAAATCATGTGACATTCAAACTCTCCATTGAAACCCAGACTAATGAAATTGTCTTAGGGTTTGCAGCTGTTTAAGGCAGGGTGACCCCTCCCACACCCTCCACCTATTCAATGGTATAGTGGAAACTCTGAGATACAAAAAAACCTCTATCATGACAACAATCGATGACACTGACTGCCCAATATCTGTTAATTACTAAAAGCCCAGTATCATCCCGATATATTGGTCTAACCTCAGTTGAAACCCAATTGTAATTGTAATGCTATTTATTGCCTTTTCTCTGCCTCTTCATGCCTCAACCATCCTCAACTCTGCTCTCTCAACAGAGAATGTCACAGAGATCAAGACGGATATTTTTGTCACAAGCTTCGGCCCGGTTTCCGACACGGAGATGGTGAGTCCATCAGCTGCAAACACCGTAGACACACAGAGAGAGAGAGAGAGAGAGGCGGGTTAAGCTGGGCAAACACACCAGCAGGATACACTCTTGTTCACACTCGCCTAGGTATTTTTAGATTGTCTGCATCTAAACATTTACTGACATTCCATTAATAACATTGTGACGTTAACAGACATTAAGAGAGACTGAGTTAGCTGTAACCTGGATGTACCTAGACGCCCCAAATGTGTCTTTGGAGATGGGTGAAGTTGGGGCAGGTATTAGTGACCGAGACGAAATGAATGTAGACGACTTAGTGTGCTTTAAACATTGGAGGTTTAATGCAATGTGGCTGGCCCATTCCCATTTGTTCCAAATGATTCATCCCCTTATTAATTCATCGCCTTATGAACTATAAGGTTCCACCTGGATAGGGAAAGACATTAAATCTCCTCTTTCATTAAATCCTATATTATGCCCTGCCATATCTTGGCACACTTTGACACAGCAATGACCAAACCTACCACTTGCCTATAATTGACTCGAGAAAGGTATTGACAAGGGCACATGACGGATTAATGAAATGTGGCATGGAGCTCGAACGGCTTTGTGGTTCATAAAAGCTTATATGTCAGCCCGCTAACAGCGTCATTACTCTAAGGGATACAGTATGTGCGTCTGTGCTCTTGCTCATTTATTTTTCTCAGCTTGAAGCTAGTCAATCTTTCATACGGCAGTGAGTATATGATGGAATTCTACATCGCAGTGTTAAATCAACGTATGCAATTTTAGTGGGTTTATATAGGCATAGAAAACGATCATAGCAAGCACTCATGTTTGGCTATTACATGTACATAATAGGTTACAGTTGGTCCTTATTAGGTACTACAAAGAACATACAAGTCAAATTACTTAATAAAACCTGTTTCCCTTGCCATAGTTACTGTGTATCCTATTAAAGCAACACGTTAAACCCAATCTACCTCTTTCCTTTTCTGACCGCCTCAGGAATATACCATTGACGTGTTCTTCCGTCAGAGCTGGAAGGACGAGCGTCTGCATTTCAAAGGGCCCATGAAGATGCTGCCGCTGAACAACCTGCTGGCCAGCAACATCTGGACCCCCGATACCTTCTTCCTCAACGGCAAGAAGTCCATCGCCCACAACATGACCACACCCAACAAGCTGCTGAGGCTGAAGGACGACGGCACCCTGCTTTATACCATGAGGTAGGCTCAACATTACAAGTCTCTCCAGAGCAATGAGTCATGCGCATGGAGAGTTTTATTCATCCGTTTGAGAAAAGTGACGTCCACTCCCACAAAATGATGGACTGCAAATAAATGAAAACAAATGACGGTGCCTCTTAAAGGATGATAGGTGTCAACATTACAACACATTTTCTAGCTGGATTCTCTACATTTTAGAGTTATTGCATAATGAGGTTTAGGTAATGATTGTTTTTCCAAAGTGGTTTTGGAATGGAACTCTCAAAAAGTTGAAATTGATATCTGCCAAGCATGGTTGGACATTTCATATAATTTCAGCTAAGTTGCTAGTCACAGAAAAGCATACTATGGTAGCTTTTGAATGCTTCCCTGTCTGCACAACACCCAAATTCAAGGTTCAGTATTGCCGTGCCACTATTGAGTCTCAAAAGTCATTCCTACCTCCTCCAACACGTTTTGAGAAGACAGGAGGCAGGTTTCAATCAATTTTGAGAATTTAATTTTACAATGGCAACCAAGGCACAGCTACAAACACCCAGGCAGGCCAACATAAAACACAGAGAAATACATTACAGTAGAAAGCCTTCAGTCAGGATGTAAGTCAGGACCACAGCAAAACAGTGTCACCCAGTGGCCATTCATGGTCACTAGTCATTTTGAGTTGGAGAGGTTTATAGGGGAAATGATGTGGTGATTCAGTCCTGATAGTGCATATTAAAAGCATGGGGAAATATTCACAAGTGCAACTATTTCTTTTTCCTCTTCATTATGTTTTTATTTTTGCTCATGAACTCATAATAAGTCATGTGCATGAAAGAATGTACATGCCAAAGTGAGATGTCTCTTTAAATGGACCAGTGGGGTTTTGGGAAGAACTGCAGGGGGAGATCATCCATTATGAAAAGCAACCCCATTGTGAACTATAGTTTTTGGCAGTAATGAAGTGGTAAATAAAAAAAGTGGGACAACTATGAACTCCAGTTGGTGATCGCTATATGCAATACCACCAGTATCTACACTACCAGTCAAAAGTTTGGACACACCTAATTGATGTAGTATGTTTTTCATTCTCTTAAAGCCATTTTGATCTAAAGGCTTGTGCTTAAATGCTTCAAATTTGTTTCTTAGACAAATATAAATAGTGAAGTTGATCCTATGTATGAATTTCTTTCCAAAGCCTTTGCCTTTCCATCAAGGCAAAGGGCGGCTACTTTAAAGAATCTAAAATATAAGATAGTTTTGATTTGTTTAACACTTTTTTGGTCACTGCATAATTCCATATGTGTTATTTCATAGTTTTGATGTCTTTAGTATTCTTCTAAAATGTCAAAATAGTAAAAATAAAGAAAAATGTGTGTCCAAACTTTTGACTGGTAGCACAGATAGAAAAAACAATTAAAGCTTACAAATAAAAAGGAGGCAAACTGTTTTATTAGTTGTTATTTCATGAGAAAAAGGAGACGTCTTCCCAGCCTCTTATCTTAAATTATCTTAAATTATCACGGGAGCCATCAAAATAGTTCTACAACAGCAAAACCGTGGCTTTTGTTATCTCGTTTAATGGAACACTACTGTAACCACAAGGACTTACCGTGACCTTTGGACCGGAGAATTAGAATAATTCTGTGCTTAGTATTTATCCTTAGGAGTTACTGTAGCTGCAGGACTTAGAGTGACTGTATCACGGATGAGAGCACTCTATCTGATATCAATGCCACCCACAGGGAGCATAATGCTGGATGGAAGATAAGATTATCCATATGGAACCGTCCTGACTCTCTACACACACACATCCAGAGAAGCAGCCTCGTTCTCACGCGCACACCCACCCACACACACACACACGTATTAAACACATAGGTATACAGAGGCAAACATATGCACATGCTAAGGAGCGAGCGTACACAAAAGTTCACGTGCGCACACACACATTGTGGATGTCAAGCGTGTTTTCCGCACTAATCAGTCGCAGCGCCGCTGAACTTTGAACCCCGGGGGCTTAAGAAGTAGAGGATGTGTGTGTGTGTGTGTGTGTGTGTGTGTGCGTGCGCATCTGCATCTGTGCATATTTGTGTGCTTCCATATGCATACTTTTACAGCCCTCTATGCATGTATGCATTTATATTTGAATGCATGAATGCACATGTATTAAGGCGTGTTTGTGTGTGTTTGTGTGTGTGTGTGCAGAGAGAGAGAGAGAGAGAGAGAGAGAGAGAGAGAGAGAGAGAGTGTGTGTGTGTGTGCTTGTGCGCCCGTAATCTAAAAATGGCATCAGATTCCCTGCCACTGTAGGAATGAAGCAGCAGTAGGTTGCTTTTAATCGTCTGATTGTTACAGTACTGTGCTTGTCATTACCAGCAGAGCTTAACCACAGACAGCACTACTTCTTCCTGCATAGACACACACACACACACACACACACACACACACGGGCCATCTGGGTACTTGCAGGGTACAGCTAACTCACCAGCCAATACTATCAGTCTCTCTTTATGCCTGTTAGCATTGTAAAGAGTTTCATTCTTTACATTTTTTACAGTTTTGTATCTTTACCCATTGATGTAATGGTAAATAAAAAGGTGGGTAAACTATCACCTATAGTTGGTGATCATCATGAGGGAAACAACCGCCAATACAAGCAAAAAATCTATTATATTTTCAGAAAAGCATTAATTATGTTTTGTTTTTTTTTCTCTTAAAAATGTCCTCATATAACTCGCATTGGTTCATACTTACTATGATTTCTCCTATGAGGTTACACCATATATATTTATTTCAGCTTGAAAAGGTGGTCAATTCTACTGTACACATAAAACAGTCGGGTGATTCACACAGGCATGCACGCACTTTTGCATGGCACACACATAACTATTACACACGCACACTTTTATGCATGCACACATCCATTTTATGGGTGTCATTGAAAGCTCCTCTTCCTCTCTCCTAACCCAATGTGATTGCGCTGTCACCCCATTTGAAAAACATTAGCTGGAAGAGAGCGGCTGGTTTTACAGAGCAAATCTCTACGCATTTGTCTCCATGGATAATTCATAAAATGTCCCGTCTCACAACACTGTGCAGGCTTAATGCACATGGACTTGATGGCAGCCCATTATAGCCCGACACAAGATAGGTTACAACAAAAGGGGATTCAGAGACGGCGTTATCAGCTGCTTGCAACTCCTATATCACCACAGAGCCAGGGCATTACATACCATTATCATTAGATACAGTTGGGTTGCCATTCTCACTCTTGTTCCTAGTGCTGACTTTATGATCTGAATTACACTGGTGGCATTCAGACACGTTACTCTACCATACTGACAATTTGTGTCAGTATGAATTATGTATGACAATTCCTTATTTAAACTACCATATCCTACAGTGCAAATTGCTGCTGATGTGTAAAGACAGTGCCTTCGCAGTTCTAGTGTTTTCCCTTTTTTTTTTTCTGCATTTGAACATTTACATGGTTCTTCATGCCCTGGGTAAGATTCATAACCTGGCATCCCATGAAACCTATTTCATAACAGTGTGACTTAAACAGTATGATTTCAAAAAGTATATGTGCTTTTAGACTGATTTTCTGAGATCCTGAGAAGTTGATTTTTGGAGACTATCATTGATAGAACTGACTCTGGGGCATTATTCTAATTTCAAACTCAGGTATAACTACAATATAAAATACAGATTCTGGATTTTAAGGTATTGATTATAAGTTTCTGGCACAACTGTACAAATCATACAAGTGCACCCAAAATTCAAAGCAACTCATCTTTACAGGCATCCTGCTCATGGTGCAAGGACACATGAATAATTGGAACATGGTGTAATAGCCAACAGCCATGCTCTAATTTCCATCTCCAAGCCTCCAAGACACCCGATCGAAATCCTTCAGCTGTTTTAGACACAATAAGCAAGGTAATGCAATTGGGTAATCTCCCACTGATGTGGAAAGCAACCTGAGCCCCAAAACAGTCATCTCTAGGGAGCAGAGGTGGCCTGTTTTCCCACTTCATTCTGCTTCATTCACTTTTATGATATGATTGGGAGATTGCTTGGATTCATGCGGGAGGTTTTGGAGCATGAAAAACAAGACACAAGGGGATTTTGCCACATAGTTGTCACATACATTGTAATTCAAATAGTTTGAAAAAACAACAACACTCATCTCAATCATTTCTTTCATTATGCAGTTTATGTTTTCAGTTTTGAGGTTGTTTATGTGTCTAGATGGTTAAAAGGTGGATAAAATGCATAGAAGTGAAATGTTTAATGCAATTTTTACGAATATGTTTTAGTGTGCTGGCTTCTGCTCCACTTCATTTTCCTTCATCCAGCCCATTAAGTTCAGTGAATCCACATCATCATATCACTGTATTGCTATTTATTATCTCGTATGGAGCAAGAATACCCAAAGGGATTTGATCAAATCTAGGGCACACAGCTGAATGTGTTTGAAATGAAAAAAAAAAAAAAAAGAAGAATGATGATGTGTACGCTTGATTTACTTAATCTTGCAGTTCTTGTTTTCTGTTCAGGAGACTGCGGGGGTAAAAATCAGTTGTATCCGTGGCGGCTCAAATGATATTTATATGTAAAACCATTGAGATTTTATTCCCCTGGCCTTGGATTTGAATTGTGTTTCATTTGGAGTGAATGATTGACATGAAGGGATTAGAGGTGGACTCTCTCGTCTGCTTAATTCTGATTTATTCACTCCATCTTTACATTGTGAGCCCAGTTGAACCTTTCATACGAGCCACAATAGCTTTTCAAATGCCATCATCTTAGCAATTCAAATTATGTGCAAGTCATAGTTAGATAACAGAGGTTTCAGGTGATGTTCAACAGTCATACTGCAAATAATTTGAATTTGCAGTACCGTCAATCAGCTCGATTGACGGTTGAAAGAAAAAAAAATAAAGTCAAAAGGAACTTGCATGGTTCTTTGTCCCAAGGTTTCATTTAGAAAAACATTGGTGGTTCTTAAGCAGAAATACACAGAGGGATTTGACTGTTTTCTGGGGAGGGAGGAACAGAAAAACACATTGCCACTACAGCCACCAGGTGGTAGTATTATCACTGTAATGCCAGTCTTTCTCAATGGGGGAAACACTGTACTGTACTTGCAAGTGATATCCATGAAACTGTCTTATCATCATCACACTGTTAAGAGATGACATTGTCAGCAATGAACGCTCCTTCCTGGTAAATTTACTTGCTGTCATATGAAGGGGATGGCTGACAGACCAGGATTAAATACCCACACTGTTTGAAACCTCATCTCAAATCTCAAATTGATCTACAAAAAGCAAAGAAAGAAGTAATAATCTCTCCTCAGTCTAACTGCTCTCTTAAAAATAATAAAGAAAACCTGTCTACCTCTCTCCTTAGCTCTTATTCTAGGCTACGTCTTTTCCTTACGTGATCGTTTTATGGTCACAGGATATGTTACATGGTTAAATGGATGTATTGTGTCTGTGTTTTTCCTTAGGTTGACCATATCAGCAGAATGTCCCATGCAGCTGGAGGATTTCCCCATGGACGCACATGCTTGCCCTCTCAAGTTCGGCAGCTGTGAGTAAAAAGACTGTTGTTGATATGCACCACTTTTATGTTTTTATAATCCATTATCATATACTAATCTGAGACAAAGATATACTAAGGCATTTGGATAGGCATGGGATAGACAAAAGTTACTGAATCTGAATTGAGAAAACATTTTGGGTAATATTCTGTCACTGCTTTGTCAGAGACTCTATTTTTGACTTGGTTGACATCTTTTTTATTGAATGGTCTATACCCTATTTTCAGGATATATGAAGGGCCATAATCAAGTAAAAATCACTGCTAACCTCAGATAATAGGCTATCGCTCAGGTATGTGATGTGATGCAGTGTCTAAAAACTGAACATTGCCTTCCATGCGCTAGTGCACCGAAGCCAAGATTTCGAGAGTTCAAGGAGATAATATTTTATCAGTGTGTGTACATGGACTGAAGTCGAGAAAATATTGACAAAATAATAAAATTTCCTTGGCAACTATCCGCAAGTTTCGCAAAAGAGTCAGAATTGATTTTTTGCTTGTACCAAGTGAAATCTTCAGTTCTTTACTCTTGAATCTTCTAAAAGCTGGCCTCATCCTGTCCATTCATGTGTGTTCTTACTCTGGCCGTCTATACAAACAAATGATGTACAGCATTTCCCTAAAGCCTTGTGACTAAGTTACATTTTTATTACCTTTATCTAAGGTTTGCTGGGGGCATATGCTCTTTTACAGCTTCATACAAATAGCCCACAGTTACTGTACATACACCTGGGAACTGGCCAGCACAACCACAGTCTTCTGCTGTTGGCAGCCCCACTGGAGCAGTTGGGAGTTAAGTGCCTTGTTCAAGGGTATTTGGAAGCAGTGAAGTTGCTGAGTAATGGGAGCATTGCTTATTCGCCTGCCCCACCCAAATTGCTCCAGTCAGTCTGTGGATCTAAACATTCCAGTCAAAAGCCTGCTTCTCCAACATTTAGGCTATCACTGGGCAAATTAAGACATCTGGAACAATTTTGAGGTTCTACTGATTCAATTTTTACTTACAGTGGTAATCTGCAAAACCTTTTTTTTATTTTGGTGGCATCTTTGGTACTCATTGCTGTGGTGTTTCTGCTCTGCTATTCCCAGAGATTGCCTGTCAATCAAACAGTGTGTCCAGTACTGTGACGTTGGATTTTCTGTTGATGAGTTTCTGTAGGTGGCGCTCTTTTCTTTGTCTGTTCATCCATGGTGGCTATCACTGCTCATACTAACTACACAGTTCTTCTACTGTTGCTGCTGCTGGAAACATAAAACGCATCACTCACTGTGCGCCAGATTTTTCCAAGGAATCACTGTTGCTAAGCAATATTAGCCCATACTCTGCTAACTGGCTGGAATTGTATGTGGCTTGACAACATGTGTGTTGTATTGTGGTTAGCATTATGTACTACTGGGACGGGACTGAAGAGAAGAGAAGAGAAGAGAAAGAGAAGAGAAGAGAAGAGAAGAGAAGAGAAGAGAAGAGAAGAGAAGAGAAGAGAAGATTACATCTATCTTCTGACACCCAACTAGGGCAGCGATCGGAAGGGCTTTCCCCAGTGACTTCTTAATGGGACACCCTGTCTGTGTGTCCTAACATTCAGGTCATGTATAGAAACTAAAGTGGCCCTGGGGGTATTTAAAGACAGATCTGGCTAAAAGCCACACCTTGGGAGCCTCTTGGCTAAAAGGATGAGCCTCTTATCCCCAGATTTCTGTGAGACGCAGTCCGCCCACACTCACTGTGCAACAGCGGCACATTGGACTGCAATCCAATTAGACAGTAAGGAGCTGCTGAGCCTTCTCATGGCAAACAGTAACCTAATCACCCCGGTGCAACGTTGGAGAGTTGGCGCTGGTGCAGGATCCTTACTTCCAAATGCTGTAGATGCTCCCATTAATAAAATCCCACTAATTACAATCTCTTTCTCTGACCTAATCACCTCCTGATTTAGGCCTTGGCCTCAAGGGACATCCATCTATCCATCCATTTTCTACTAGCCACTTCTGGGTCAGGGTCATGGTAGCAACACGGCGAGCAGAGCAGCCCAGACATCCTTTTCCCTAGCAACTTCCTCCAGCTCCTCCTGGGGGAGCCCCAAGCACTCCCAGGCCAGCTGGGAGATGTAGTCCCTCCAGCGTGTCCTGGGTCTGCCCTGAGGTCTCCACCCAGTCGGTCATGCCCAGAACACCTCCAAATGGAGACACCCGGGGGGCATTCTTACCAGGTGACCGAACCACCTCTACTGGCCCTTCTCAATGTGAGGAGCAATGACTAGATACTGAGCTCCTCTGGGATTGCTTAACTCCTCACTCTGTCACGCACGTGAGGCCAGCCTCCCTGCAGAGGAACCTCATCTCGACAGCTTGTATCCGCGATCTCATTCTTTCGGTCACTACTCAAATCTCGTGACCATAGGTGAGGGTTGGGACGAAGATCAACCGCTAAATCAAGAGCTTTACTTAGTGGCTCAGCTCTTTCTTCACCACTATGGTCCGATACGACACTCATTTACTCTGGCCAATGCACCTGGTGGTCAATCTCACAATCCTTCTTATCCTTACTCATGAATAAGATCCCGAGATACCTGAACTCCTCCACATGGGGCAGCTGCTATTGTCCGCAAACAGCAAAGATGCCACCTTAGTGTCACCGAAATGGACAATCTTCAGACCTCGGCTGTGCCTTGATATCCTGTCTATGAATATCACCAACAGGAGAGGGGGCAAGGCACACTCTTGTCAGGGTCTGATGCCCACCTTGAACATGCTTGACTTAATGCCAAGAATGCGACAACAGCTCTCGTTCCGAGTGTACAGCGACCGAATGGCTCGCAGCAGGGATCCTGGCACCCTATACTCCCGCAGAAATTCCCATGGGATACCTCAGGGAACGCAGTCGTAAGCCTTTTCCAAATCCACAATACATTCATACTATCCCTGGTCTAAACTAAACAAAACGACTGTAGTGACTGCCTGCCACAAAAATAGGGCTAAAGTTTTCTCATGTTTTAGGTCATGATAGGTTCAGAATGTCACTGTCCTCACCTTGAAGTATTCATTCATCCATCTATCCGTTTTTCCACAGGTCCATTGGTAACACTGGTAACAGAGTAGTGATTCATTGTTCTAAATATTCATAAAGCCTAGTGCAGTAAAGCATGAAGAACTGTTATAAAGTTGTCCCAGGTGTGTTTTCCTCCCTGCCAAATCCTTTAGCTCACCCACTGTATAATGGATTCTCACTAATCCCCTATTCTGGCCTAGCTGTCTCCCAATTTAGGTGCTGGCCTTTGGTCATACAGCTCTCAAATGTACTCTGAGGACAATTCATTCTCTATGGTAAACTGTTTAGGTTGAGCCCAGGGATGTACCATTTAATTTAGGATGTGATCCTTTGTTTCACAACAAACAAAATGGCAGCCAAAGGTGCCACACTCTCTTGTTAAGTGAACTTATCCCTCCCAGATGTCTGAGATTAGCCTGCATTGAGTGTACTTACTGTGCCACACTCAATATACACACAAAATATTAGGAACACTTACTTAATATTGAGTTGCACTCCCTTTTGACAATTTATGTCTCAATTGCCTCAAGGCTTTAAAATCCTTCTTTGACCGCCTCCCCTTTATTTCCATCTACCCTTTATGCCAAGCTAGCGTTTATGGCTTTCACCTGGATTTACATGTTCAGGCTTTTTTCTTTAATGGAAATAACAGGTGTTTCTAACATTTTTAAGAATTGAAATATGTCCATGACATGATATACAGGGAGTGAACAACTCCCTCTATATCAGAAACGTCATATGTAAGGACTTTGAAGAAACTAAATCAATAAATCACATTTATAAAGGCAAGTCATATCAAGTGATACCAATTTGGCAGTATACAGTATATCAGCTTTAAAAGATGTTTGACAAGGACCACTTGCATGTGAGATTTCAACGCAACATGAGGCAGTTAACGAACTTGTAAATAGTCAATGCCCAAATTTCAAGTGCATCACTCAGAAAAACTGCATAATTATGTAATATGGGGAAGGGGATAATAAGGGGAACAGCCTGGAAAATCATGACAACATATGCCAAACAGACAAACTGCATCAGCAAAAGCAGTGGTCACAAGTTATAGCTCACTCACAGGGATAGACAGACAGTTAGGAGGATAAGCACCACAAAACTACGTAATCACTGGGAGTGCGTAGAGCAATAGTAAGTCATGAGTTTGGATAAGTTTTCGCTCTCTTTGCTTCACGCACAAGGCAGGAGCAGCAAAGCATGTAGTGTGAACTGCTGAAAAGTTGGCCCAGGTGCATTGTCTTGTCTGCCAAAGCCTTTAGCTCTTCCTCTCCATAATGAAATCTCCCTATAATCCCTTATTCAAATCTAACTACCTTTCAATTTATGTCCTGACCTTTGGCCTGACAGTCCCCAAATTTAAACGTGACATACATTTTACACCAGCATCCAGCTGCCAAGTGTGCACCCAGAAGGAAAGCGCTCAACTTAAGATGTTATCCCCAGGCCAAAAATAAACAAACAACAATCACAAGGCCAAGGGTTTAGTTAGTGTTAGTGACAACCAGCCACATAAGTTTTTAACAAATAAATCTTAAGCATATTTTCAGGTTCAGAAATTTCCAATTAAAGAAACTACACTTGGCAGCATCAAATTCACTGTGCAGTTCCTTTTTTCTCACCATGATCCGTTCAGAGTTTTGACTGTGCCTGGCAGGTTGTGGATAATTCTTTCTTCAACTCCGCGTTTGTCATGGGGGAATAAATCATAGCTACTCTCTCTTCCCTGTATTAAAATGTTGCCTTTTGAGAAAATCAAAATAAATAAATAAGTGTCAATGAAATTGAACATCTAAGTGGGCACTTTATTGTCAGCACTCTGACTCAGCCCTCTTCTCTCTCATTATTTTCCTCTCAGCTGAGTTTTTTTTTTCATTATAGCCTCCATCTATCTCTTTTTCAGATCCTAATATGTTTTTTTCCATCTCCATCAATTGGCTTCATTATTCCAATTTATAACCCAACATGATCACAAATAGCCATTCAGTATCTGCTGTGTTGTGGCCCGTTCCTCCCTATTCTTAGACTTGGAGGCTGTTTTTGTTTGTGCCAATCATTCTGTAATCGTGTGGTAAACAAAATGTTCACCATAACAGAGCGTCACTCTAATTCTGTGCAAGGCCAAGCGCAGTATAATTTCATTATCCTCATCTACGTTTGTATCATTTGTATTTTCTGAATACACAGCAAAAATTTCCATTGAAACAAGCCATTTATTGAAGTATTTAGTTTGTTGAAATAACATTTTTAAAGACTGATATTTTATTATTTAACTTGTTTTCAGTGCTTTTTTGTGAAATAAGTGAAAATACCTTGAAACAATGCTGATCAATAGTTTCAAGGTAATGCCGCTTTATTCATGAAAATTCATGAAACAAGTTGAGTTGCATTGAAAACAGTTGAAATGACAGTAATGGGAAACATCATTGATTAAATCATCATCTTCTCTGGGAAACAGTCTTCATCAATAATCCCATGGTGCATTGCAGTAGAGAAAGATGAAAAAAACAGACTCTTAAACAGTAGGCTAGCTACGAGGCCAGATTTGTAAATATATGAAAAATGAACACTTCTCTCCATGCAATGTGAAATTATAATTTTCATGTTTCAATATTGCAGTCCTCCTGAGGGGGCAGTGAGAAAAAAAATCGATGGCCAGTATTTATGCAAGATTCGACAAAAATAAATGAAATAGCAGCAGAGGTTACAGAGTTTGTATTCTGTTTTTCATCACAAGTGTGATGCAACACATTACAGTTAATCTGAGTGGGTCTGGTTCCTGCTGACTGTGGAGATCACCTCTGACCCAGAACTGTGGTGTAAACAAAAATACACTCAAACACACACACACACACACACACACACACACACACACACACACACACACACACATACACGCATAAGCATGCAAAATTCTGTTCCTGGTTGAACCAAAGGGTGCTGGACAGATTCTGGGAAGCACACACACGCACATTAGCACTCACTCACACACACATGGTTGGTTACACATCATGTGGGTGACTCAGATTTAAATGTATGTAACTGTGTGAGTGTGTAGTAGGGTGTTGCTAAAAATGCTCACTGAATTGATCCTGGCTAAATCAATGAGTAGGATTCTTCTTCACTTGTTGGCCATTTCCCAGATATTCAATTTGGGCCCATACTTTTTGAAATCCTTGAAATTACACTGTTTGACCTAATGGGGGCACTGCAATTATAAGTCAAAATAACTGCTACACTACTGCTCCAATTTTGATGAAACTTAGAGAGATGATGCATCTTGTGAATGATTGGCCCAAGGGATGCCTGCATCATTCATTCACAACTTTTGCACGTGTTGAGAAGGTTGTATATGATGAGTTTCATTTAAAAATAAAATATGGTTGTAATGTAGAGTATAGGAAGAGTTTAACTTCAATGATTAATGATATGACAAATTAAGATTTTATTCTCTATTACCATATTTTCTTATTTTGCTATTAACATGTTATTGTACTAATATTTAATTCTGATGATTACCTATGTTTTTAAAATATGGAGCAATGAACATCAGATGCCTTCATATGTTTATCATACTGCATTGATGTGCTTTGTACTGATGCTCATTATTGACAACAACAGCCGTATGGAGTCTGAGACAAATTCCCCCATGGGGGCAGTAAAGCTGATCTCATGTTACTGTCTTATATTTCCACATATCCAGTGCTCACACCATAGGATGAAATGGATGATGAAGATTCAAATATGATGACAATCTGAAATTGACAGTATATAAATTCAATCCTCCAATTCCTCTCCCCCTCTCTCTCTCTCTCTCTGTCTCTGTCTCATAGATGCCTATCCCATATCAGAGGTGGTCTACACCTGGACTCAGGGAGCTGCTAAATCCGTGGTCGTGGCAGAGGACGGGTCAAGACTCAACCAATACCACCTCATAGGACAAACCGCCGGCACAGAGGACATACACACAAGTAGAGGTGTGTGTGTGTTGCCATTTTATCAATTATACTTAAGTAAAGAACATACTCAATTATAGAGAATGGAATAGAATAGAATAGAGGAGTTCAATCCTACTTGGGTAAAGAAAGGAAAAATAAATGTGATTGTAATAGTGGTATTAGTAGTATTATTATTATTATTATTATTAGTAGTAGTAGTAGTAGTAGTAGTAGTAGTAGTAGTAGTAATAATAATAATAGTACTAGTAGTAGTAGTAATATTAATAACAGTAGTGGTAGTAGGAGTAGTAGTAGTAGAACTTAATCCCAAAGTGTGACAATCTTCTATCACTGAAATACAACAAGTGATACAATTAGACACAAATGAACAGAATAGAATAGAATAGAATAGAACAACTAGGTTTGCATCAAATTCTAGCTACTGGAAGTAAAGAGCTATGTTACTACCCATGCATTGCCCAGAGTAGAGGCAAGTAGAGCAGAGTACAGAGGGTATAATCTGAGTATAAAGACATCCAGCCTGGAGATCAGAGTGTGTTATGAGGAAGGCAGCAGACCAGCAGAGCCTATCCCAACCCAGACACCACCAGCTGTCACCGGCCGAGCCGCCACACATTGGTGACATACATAGAATGCACACTGCAAAAACATCCATCTTAAGAAGTCATTTCATTATGTATAAAAAAATTAAAACATCTGCCTATGGTGTGAGAGAATTTCACTTGTTTCAATACAATTCAACATTTCATTAATTAAGCAGTATTAACTTGATACAAATTGAGTTTTCTGCCTTATATAGAATTTGCTGCCTGATAAAAAAAAAACCCTGAAAAACAAAACTGAGTCACATTGAAACAAGTACAATTTTCTCATACATTTTTTAAGATGGAGATTTTTACAGTGCATGAAAACAGGAGTGTTTGATTTACTTCACCTTGTAGGTCATGTCGCTTTCTGCCTCTGGGCCCCCCGCCAAGCGCCCCATAAACAATTTGAGCTGAAATTGGTTTTTGCTATCAAATAATGTTTACAAGGCAAAGAAGGAGTAACAACAGATTCCTGCTGATTTAAAAAGGCACAAGCTGTACAGCCCTGCCCCAGTTCATCTGTTGCACACCACAGCCTCATTCTGACTGGGATTGAAGCAATCATACATTACTTTTTATCAAACCATCACATTTTTGGTTTAGATTAAGTAAACGTCAGCCACCTTAAAGATTTAAAGGTGCCATATTATTCATTTTTCATAATTTTGTTTCTAAACATACTGTTGCTCAGGATAAAAATAATGTTCCTCGTGATGGTTTTCAAATAAATGTACTGTAGTTAAAAGTTCAGTTGAATTATTAAATTGAATGAATTTGAAGACAAATTCATTCATTTAATTCAATGATGAATTAGATGAACGAGTGGAAGCTTTCCAGTTCAGATGCTGTAAAATGGCCTGATTGGAAGGATGTCAGTAATTCTTTAGTGATGGGAGCCAATCAGGACCAAGTCCAGTTGTGATGCGTTTACTGGGTTTGGTGTGAAATTGCATGAAAAAAAGGGCAGATTTTTGAAAAAAGGCAATAACTTTAAATTTTACCACTCAAACAAAATCAAATTTTAACAATGCTTTCATTAAACATTTTTGATCATATATGTATATACATAGAGGAAAATTTGAATTTCTATAATATGACACCTTTAACCCATATCCTACTACAACAACAATACTTCCTTACTGTGCGTATCCATTCATACCATCATCTCCATCATTCTTGCAACACCTTAGGGTAGATTTGTAAAATTATGCTTTTCTCGTGCATCTTGTTTTCATGTGCCAATTCGTCTGTAGTGTATCATAATTGTAATAGCAAATAATGTGATGTAACTAATTCTAGCTTAGGAAAGGAAAGATAAATGCTGCGTGGAGAGATGGGCGTGCGAGGAAGAGAGTAAATGGGGGAAACATTATCTGGAGATCAGAGTCAATGAGTGGAGGGTAGTGGAGGAGAGTAGCCTATCCCTCACACAACCAGCTGTCTGCAGGCCTTGCCAGCACTGTAAAACAACACTTATCCCCTGCATGAGCCCATGTGTGTGCACTGTGCGCACACACACACACACACACACTGATAGAGAGAGAGAGGCCTGAGACCTGGGGTTAATCTCCCACCCAAACGCCCATCAGCCTTTGCATAAGAAGATGACATCACAGATCAGCGAGAGATTGGTTGGTTGGCTGTCCCTGATTGTGTGCGTGTATATGTGTGTGTGTGTGTGTGTGTGTGTGTGTGTGTGTCTGGGGATTGGACAGCCTAGCTGTGACACGTGGGGGGGTGGGGGTGGGGGCGTTGAAAGGCATCTGCTTAATACCCTTATGTAAAACGGAACTGTAATACACTTCCCCCCCCAGTTACCAGTAGAATCATTATTAAAAGTGTGGATTTCCCCATTTTTTTTTATTTGTGCGCCATGGCTGAAACCTTTGCCTGTGCTTTCTGACTGGCTGACTAAGTGGTTTAAACAAGGGGTTAAAGAGTTCAGTGGTTGACTGACTGGCTGCCTGATTGGCCTGGCTGCCTGGCTGACTTGCTGGTTCACTGGCTGGATGCATCGATTTCATGGTTGACCAGTTGGCTGGCTGACTGGACAGCTAGTTAGCTGACTGGATGACAGAAAGGCTAGCTGAATGGCTGGCTGGCTGGCTGGCTGGCTGGCTGGTGAATGGCTGAATGGTTGAACAGCTGACTGGCTGGTTGATTGACTGGTTGTGTGGCAGGCCATGACATATCACATTTTACCCCCCTTTATCTGTTGGCTGCTGCAGTCTCTGTTGCTAGGGAGTAAAAATGAATGATAGGCCGGATGTTTTGTATTCTATAACTGGCCAACATGGAAGTAGTGAATTGCCCTGGGGAAGAGGAATTAAGGGAGGCCAGCAAATATTTTAGGTACAACAACCTACTAAAACAGTTTTCCATTCACAGATGCAGTATTTATCGGTTAAAGAATTCGGGAAAAGAAAGAAATTTTTTTGGCAAATTAATTCGCCCATCTGGCTGAACTTGGAGGTCTGGATTGTCATGCACTGCAGAGAGAAAGTTGCAACCAGACTAACTGAAAGTAACCATGTTTGCTGGTCATGATGTGATGATACTAGTGATGATAATTATAATGAAGCATTTTCAAAAATATGTTTTTTTTCCCCACTAAGTGGCAAAAACATTTACGCACAACTGTTCTACCAGCACCATTCTACCAGTTCTGCCCCCCATGACATTGTATGGGGTAATGACAGGTAAAGACCAGGCCTGGGTCCAATGGCATTTGAAATTTATTTTTAACATTTTCATATTCTGCTTGATGTGTAGGGATTTGCCACATGGGACAATACAATGAGTGTCACAAAATGTAGGCTATTTCAAAGTCATTTTGTGTACTTTTATGAGACTGATTTACTTGACATTACCTGAATTGCCCTAAATCAGGCCATCTGGTGCCCGGAGTAGGTTAAAACAAACACTAGAAATTATTTGCAAATCCTATTTAACCTAGGTCTTGTAAAGACAGTAGGCCATCGTTCAGTGCAAAGCTTCTCTGTCTGGAAACCATCCAAATCTGTGGAGTTCGCTGATGAGTTTCAGCATTGGGGTCACATTCAGTCCTAGTTAATTTTGTTTCTGTAGGTTTCGGCTCTCTTGCAAATACCTTTCACAGACCAAACACTGACACTTTCGGATGTTTAAAGTTAGATGCCACCTCTGTTTGTGCATTCCTAAATCACAGCCTGAAGCCAATTTTTCCTTCAAAATTCTCACAGGTATTCTACTGTTGCTTTGTCCTGCCACATCAGTATGTAAGCGTATTCGGATTTGTGAGTCCCTAGAACCTGTAGTGACCTCCGTCATTCAGAAGTAGTTTAACACAAATATCAAGACTGTTGTCAACTCTGCCAGTCACAAGTAATGTATTAACATGAAAGTCAGGTCCAACATGGCAGCACCCAGTGAAAACCAGAGAATTAAGCTACAGTATACTGCCTGATTTGGAAATATTACACTGTATAAATGAGACAACAAATGCCAATTTTTTCAAAATTGCAGCCAAGATGTATAACTCTTTAATTTGTGCTTTTACCAGTGTTGGCATTTGCATTAAGATGTCTAGCATGACTTGGCATCAAAGATACGCCCACTTCCTGCTCCAAGCTGTGTGCCCACAACCTAACCTTGGATATTTTAAGGTTAGAATAAATTAAAGGCCTCCTCAGGTGACCTCAGCAACCCATTCCAATTTCTAAGCTTCTCTGAAATCTGTCCATCTGTGCATCTCTAAAAGTGATGTATGATTACCTCAACCAGTTACAATCATCAGGTATGCAGGAAAGATCTAGGGTGACAACGTACAGCCATGCCTCGTTCCACAGGCAAGAATTAGCTACTACACTAACTTGTGAACCAATGTTTTGCTTTAAAGAGTTATTTTAAAAAGGTAGAGGAAAAGCTAAAAGATTTTCCAGAAATTAGCAAGGAAGTAGCACTTTGGCCAACTTTTAAACCGCTCTTCACACTTCACAATACCTCCTTTTTTAAATGTAGGACTGTGATTTTATTATAATGTTTGACAGTGGCAAAAGTCCAGGATGGATATTCATGTTTGAGCAAGTAGACATTGGGAAAATACTTTACTGGATGCTTCAACTAAGGCTACCCATAATGCTATGCAACATGATAGACGTTAAAATTATCATCATTATTTGATAAAAATAGATAATGTTGAATTCAGCATACTGACTCTGCGAACAGATCTTGAAAACATGATGTATAGACATCTGTAACTATAACTATTGGATGGATGGATGGATGGATGGATGGATGGATATGTGTATGTTTAATTGGATGGATAATATTCAAAACCTTATCATGAAGAACCTCTATCAGGGTTAGGGCTAACCCTAACCCGTATGTATGAGTTGTTGTGGGTCTTTAATTAGCACACCTAATCTCAGGGAACATTCCCTTTTGGCCTAAATAAAGGAGGAGATTAGTCCAGAAGTCTTTCTTTAAAGGCTTGACATCTTTAAGGGCATGACTCCTTCCGTCTCAGACAGCAATATCTTTCCTAAAATAACTCCCAAAGTCTTAAAGTAGAAAGTGAGCAGATAAGACACTTGCTACTTCTTCCCCAGTTTGCAGGGACAGAGCTTGTACGGATAGACTAGAATGCTTTGGAATATCATCTGCTGTCTTTAAAGTGAACTTCATGGGCCAAAAAAATCAAAACTGATCCCCTAGGTTATTTCCTGAAATAAAAAATCAGTTCAGACTACTCCGATTACCCTTAAAACCAATCTGTGATGCATTTACAGGCAAAAACGATGAACTGCTCCTCTCCTACTCACCAATTGACCAGCATGGCAGCGTTATTCTCCGAGATGAAAGGAAGTTCCCCGTGGACGCTCTGCAATACAAATCCTTGGGAGAAAAGCAGTAAAATCCACCAGAGGAACATGTTCCTCCTCATTCCTCTGCCCCCAGTCCTGTCGGGATCCATGCATCAAGGGCAAAAACGATCCCGGGTGGTCCCGGGTCGGCGGTGCCCGGCGTCTGGATGTTTCCGACAGCAGTGGAAGTCGATGGGGTAGTCGTGGGCCAGGTGGCCTGGAGTCATGGGGGCGTCAGGGGGCCCGGGTGACGGGGCAGAGGTGAGAAGTAGCGGCGGCGGTGCTGATCTGCTGATCGAGGCATGGCGGCGGTGGCGTTGACGTAGGTGGTGTACGGTGGTTGCTTCTCTTCAGCAGAAAACGCCTGTGAAATAAACAGATTTACCTCAGTTTTCAGGCTGCAGGCTCGTCTGAATCACTTTGCTTCTTCTTTCCTTCTCATGCCAACCAGTCCAATCAGCATTCCAGCACTCCACAAACAGCTTACGAACAGCAGAAAAACACAACACATGAAGAGGAACGGAAGGAAGATAGAAAATGTCCACACCGGTTAGCCCCCCTCCATCCCACCAGTGATTAGCGGTAGTGAGTGTCCCTCTCTCCGCGGCTGAGAGTGCGCGCCTTAGTGTGCGGCTGAGGTGTATGAGTGTGTGTGTGCGTGTGGCTGTCAGCGGCCAGAGATCATGCTTCGTGTGTTTTTCCGACTGTGTGTGTGTGTGTGTGTGTCTGTGTGAGTGTCTGTGCCGGGATTGGCAGGGCAGAGTGGGCGGGGCTCAGCGCTCTGTGTGGCTTCCCAGGACAGGAACCCTCCCTCCCTCCCACCCCCCACTTCATTCCCTCTTTCTCTCCTCTCTCTCACTGATGGCAGGATGCAGATTGTAACCAGGGATTAGGGAGGTTCAAAAATCCGATTTCGCCTGGAGAAAGCCTCATGTATTACTCTGTGTGTGTGTGTGTGGGTGTGTGTGGGTGAGAGAGAGAGAGAGAGAGGGAGAGGGAGAGAGAGAGTATGTGCATGCTGCTTGTGTATGTGTGTGTTAGTGTGTGGAATATAGTCAGTGGATTTTTCATAGTTTACCAGAGCCTGCAGTCGGAAACTGCTGCTGGGGAGAGGATTTTTTTAAAGCCTCAATTGCAATCTTCAGTTGGTTAACGAGATATTGTGTTCTCTCTCTCTCTCTCCCTCGCTCTCTCTCTCCTCTCTCTCTGTCTCTGGATTTACTTTGCACAGGAACTGTCATTGCCCATTGTCAAATACCCGACATTAACTGCATAATAATCTATTGTCATGTTGCCGCCATCAAATACAATGATTAACGCGGCCCGCTCTAGTTTTCCAGTTTAATAATGCTTTTGAAGTCGGGTTCCTTCCCTCACAACTGAATGTGAAATGTTCTCTTTATGCTGGCTTCATTCTAAGCAGTGCCACCTCCACCGCTTTCCATTTCCCAGTTCCATCACCTTTCATTATTTCATTACTGGAACAGCAGGACGGGGGAGAGGCGCATTATTTCAGGGAGACACCTGAGAAAAGGTTGTGACTCGTTTGCAAATAATTCTTTGCACTTGTTGTAGCCAATGATTGCATTTGTTCTAAGCGCTATGAGGGCAATTTAGATACTGTCAGGTAAGTTCTAAAAAATAACAACGTTGACTTTCTGGGAGTTATTGTATTGTCCTGTGTGGTAAACCCCACCCATCTGGTGCTCTAAGCAGGTTAAAACAAACGCCAAGACAATACTATTATACTATTTACCCAGGTCTGGTGCCAACAACATTCAGTTTCTTGGACTGACAATTGAAGATGATACTTTCATCAACAGGAAACATCAGTCTACTTATCTTGTTTATCACCCCCCATCTAACTTTATATCCTTTTTATTTGTTTGTTCCCCTTTAGGACAGTACACAGTGATGAT
Source organism: Centroberyx affinis (assembly GCF_046629955.1). Taxonomy (NCBI): domain Eukaryota; kingdom Metazoa; phylum Chordata; class Actinopteri; order Beryciformes; family Berycidae; genus Centroberyx; species Centroberyx affinis. The sequence goes on along the minus strand of NW_027279186.1, from coordinate 210,971 downwards.
GGCCCACTTCTACCTGAAGAGGAAGATTGGATATTTTGTCATCCAGACATATATGCCCTGTTTCATGACTGTAATCCTGTCCCAGGTGTCATTCTGGCTAAACAGAGAGTCAGTTCCTGCAAGGACTGTCTTTGGTGAGTAAAGCCGCTTATTTTTTATCTCATTCTCTTTCTTTCCTTTATTTGTCTGGGTAATATTACAGTTATGCACATTCACACCAGGGAGCTGCCCAGAACAATAACTGAGCAGCGGCACTGCAGCAGAGCGGCCACCTTTGTTCACTTGCCCCAGCCACATTGTGAAAACGCAATCTAAGCTTGTCCCGGTCTTTCTGTTTGGACCCAGGGGTGACCACCGTGCTGACCATGACCACCCTCAGCATCAGCGCAAGGAACACTCTCCCTAAGGTGGCCTACGCTACAGCCATGGACTGGTTCATCGCCGTCTGCTACGCCTTCGTGTTTTCGGCCCTCATCGAGTTTGCCACAGTGAACTACTTCACCAAGAGGAGCTGGGCGTGGGACGGCAAGAAGGCCCTGGAAGCACAGCACCCTAAGGTACAGCCTTTGGTCTGCTGTCGCATTGTATTCAATTGTTGAATTCAATTTCATGTCACACTGTGAAAGATACTGATACTTTTCTGGATAGGTTACATATTTGGTAGCCACTTTTGTGCAAACCACCTTACAATACTATGAGTCCATACATTTCATGAGTAGGCCCAGTGGAAATCAAATGTGTAACCTTGGCAGTGTTGGTGTCATGCTCTATCCATCAAGTTAAACCACTTTGAAGACACAGGGTTCATGTGGTATACCCAATTGACCAATAAGTCTGCAATTGTGATTATAAGTTAAATAAGCTTTTATTGCATTGAAAATGACAGAAGGAAATTCACATCTTCATCCCTTTCCAGACCATGTAAATTACACTTTGGGTCATCAGGAGACTCATAGTTACTTCACAAAATCAATTATTATAAAGATGGAAAACTGACTTGACATGCATTGGTTAACAGCTGCAATAAAAGACACACATCTACATCTTCTGATAATGATAAATAATAAAAATCTAATTGCCAGGGCACCAGTGGTAATCATGCTACTAGTAATAACAGCGCTAGTTATCACTGTGACATGGCTTAAATTACTGATATGTCTCTCCTGAGTGACATTCAATTACACAGAAGCCTAGATTTTTATGAAAATTACAAGTGGTACCTTGGGAAAATCATGAACTTCAATGAGTAGCTCAGGTCAAAAAATGCCATCACAGATGCCCTGGTGAACGCTTAAGACTAATCAAACAATGCACTGTCCCATGTAGAAGCGGGACCCCATGGTGCTGTCGAAGAAGCCCAACAACGTTTGCTCAGCGGGAGTCAACTACACCCCCAATCTGACCAAGGACGTCTCCATCTCCACGATCTCCAACACCACGTCGGTGCAGCTCCGCGCCTCCGAGTCCAAGATCCTGGACCCCAAGAAGACCTACAACAGCGTCAGCAAGATCGACAAGATGTCCCGGATAGTGTTCCCCGTCCTGTTCGGGACCTTCAACCTCGTCTACTGGGCCACATACCTCAACAGAGAACCGGTGGTCAAAGGAGTTGTCACCTCCACGTAATCTCACGTAATCATTTTTTTTTTTTCCTCAAACTGTCCAAAAGTGTTGTTTTTTTCTTTACTGAGACGGCAAGGGGGTGCGCATTGTGAGCAAGGGAGGAGGTTTTAGCAGGGGTCCAGCCTTATTCAGCGGGGTGATGTGGACTTATGAAATAGGGGAGGGGTCGTGCTGTAACATCTGTGGCCGCACCTCCACCTTAATCTCTGAGAACATGATCTACTGCCCTAGACAAAAAATAAAATATACAGCTGCGCTTGAAGAACAAAAACAGACAATACTTAACGACATAATTCAAGCACTTTGACTGGACCGCAAGGCTGCAACAGAATCCCCTTTGCTTTTTTGTCCTCTTTTCCTTGGCCTAAAAACTGCTTGATAGTAGAGGAACTGCTTCTAAGACTTCGATTTTGATGAGAGAATGGACGCTTTTGTTTCATTTCATCTCTCTCCCGCTGTGATTTGCATGACGCTCTCCTCAAAAGGAAACTGTGGACACTTCTTTGTCTTGAATACCGACCATGTATTTGTCAGTCACTGCTTCAAAGTATGGGAGCACACTTCATTGCTTTTACTTGACAAAGGGTTTTAAATCAAACCAGTATGGATATTTTGAACAACTTGGCCTACATTCCAACGCTTCATATTCTTATCATGGAAGCTTGAAACATGCTGAGCTCATGCTATGAAAAGTTTCTGCATTACAACATATGCATCTGAATTTGAGAAACGGATTTTTAAAAAACCGTATCCAGTTCTGCATTGTGCGGAAGAAACATCCCTCTTGAGATTAATGCTGCAAGTGCATTAATAATTTAGTTTTATGTCTCTTTTTAAAAACCTTTGTCATTTTTTTTTCCTATTGCAGTGGGTGCTTGTGTATCTCTTTGTACATCTTTACTTGAAGATTCAAAGCCTACCGCTTCAGGCCTGGTTTCCCAAAAGCGATGGCAGTCAAAGTAACTCATTGTCTCAAGGAAGGATGAGCAGAAATGCTTCCTGAGTTTAAAGGAGTAAAATAGTGTTTAGAAGGTTCTCACTGAAGCGGTTGCTGAATTTTGAAATAACGGTGAAAGAAAACCAAGACACTTTTCTTTGTTTATCAGAAATGAAAAAGCCTTAATTTAGGCAGCATGCCAACAAGAGTATATGAAAACCATTCTTGGCCCATTTACTGGCCGCTTTTCTATGTAGTGTCTGGACAGCTGTGGCTGGTGTGTGTTCAGGACAAATTTAGGATTAGACTGAATTTTGAACCTGGGTCACTCAACTAGGAAACTAATATTCCCAACTGAGAGACCAATTTCAAAATCCAGTCTGCTTCACAACAAGGTAGCAAGGCACTGAACCCCTACCAGCTGCAGGACTGCTGTTCTGTAGCTGACCTTTGACCTCACTGTGGAGAGGGGCAAGAGAAGAAGAAAACAGAATTTCCCTACAGAGATCAGTAAAGTATCTCAGTACTACATGTGATTTAGCTGGAGAGCCTTCATAGGTTTTATACTGTGTACTGCTGAAGTACTTTCCAGCACAACAATTGCAGATAAATAGTTAATTTATCTGTTTGTGTGAGTAGCCAAAAATTCCCCAAAAGAGATGAGCAGTGGACAACAAAGAACTACTTATGGCTACAAAGATTTTGGGAAATTAGGCCGAGTCTCATAAGGGAATCATGTAAATAGAGTATTTTTTTTGTTTTTTTGTTTTCAGTGTGGCAATTCAAGCCTTCATTTGCAAAGACACAAAAAAGAAGATGGTGTTGAAATTCTCTTTACGTTTGAGTTTGATGCCTTCAGATATAAAAAAAAAAAAAAAATGCCAAAGTCGAATGTTGACTTTGAATTTATTAACAGTGTTTTTTTTGTCTCTGATATCTTTTTTATTAATGTTTTTGTGTACATGTGTTTTTTCTTGTTGCTTGTAGAAGAGCTTACATCTGATCAAACCTTAAAATGTTCATCATCATTTTAACAGTTACAGAGTTTGATCACTGAATTGAATTTTTTATTTTTTTTAACTCAATTCAACTGGAAGCAATGAGCACAAATTATAGCATCATGGCTAGCGCACAGCATAGCCATTTGTGACTTGTTGGACTGCTGTTAGACATACTCAGGAACAAAAGGACCCATGCTTGCAGCAAAAAGAAAGAACTTTTTGAACATTTCTGATGGGCAACAGTGCTCAAAGATAATTGCTTTAACCACATGGATTTTCAACACTCTAACTCGCTCTGTCACCTGCTGCTGGGAGCAAACATTTTGACACCGAATAGATGACGATACAACAGCCTGCAGCGATGTTGAAAACCCATGTCAGTGTAGCCAAAATGAAAGCTGAAACGTCTGTAGTCGTCCATACCTGCTGCTTGCATCGCTTTGCGGAATTAGGACCTAAATATCCTCCTGATATCAGTTCAAAACAGTTTCCAAAAGCTATTTTAATATGATTTTTTACCACTATCGCCACTTTAAGTTCCAGTGCTTTTTAAGGCAAGTCTGAAACTAAGTCCGATGAGAAAGGCCCATGCAAACATCTATTTAGGCGAGGTCGCCATGGCAGCAAGTCCAAATGAACACACTAGTCATCCCTTTCCCTGGTAGCAACCTCCAGCTCTATCTGTTCCTCCAGTCCCTGTTTGTTTCAGACTGTGCCAGTGCAGCACATTATAAAGCACTGAAGCTTATTTATGCGAGTGCAGACATTCCTTTGGTTCCTGAATATGCCTACAGTTTAGTTGTCCTCCTCCACAAAGTTTTGGGAGTTGGACACACCACTTGTTTATCCTTTTAGAGCTCGGCTGGTCCAGTGCTGCTGGGAGTAAAACCCTTTATTTCAGCCGGCCCATCGCGGCTGAAAGTCCAAGCCTTACTTTACGTGATGTTACCAATGGGAATGGAACTGTATTATGTAGCCTGGTGGGAGCGTTTCGCCACCATGTATGTACAATTTCCATTCAACCCATTTCGATTCATCACAAGAAGCTGTGAGCATAGATGAAGCATTTCCGGAATCAGAGGGGAGCGGGCACATCGGAGTTCAGTTTTCCACTAGCCAAGAACTAAGAATTAGTAGTCACTAGAAAAGCCAATGGATTTTGGGTGTCTAAAAGAAAGCCAATAACCCATCAACTGCAGTGGATAAATGTAATTATAACTACTATTTCCTTGGGTGACTTTTACTAACAAAGATGTCTAGGAAAAGTCATGGAGGGACATTTTGAAAACTGAGAAATTTAAATTCTAAAATGTAAAACAGCCATCATTTGAGTGTGGCGTGGCCATTTCTTGTGCTAAGATACAGAGGATCCCCCATTGTGTTGGATTAAAACTGGATATCCATCTATCTATCTATCTATCTATCTATCCAACATCCCTCTGTTCTGTATTGCCAGCTGAGGAATGATTGCCCCCCCTCCCTCTCTCTCCACCCTCCCACCCCTCCTTCAGTCACTGTGACAGACTCATCTGCCATACATCTGTTAGGAAAGGGATTTAGTTCCGCTTAAGTTGCTTTCACCCATTCGGGGGGCCCCTGCAGCGCAGCGCTCCGCTCCAATTTAAGCCCTGACCGGCCGGCGGATGACAAATGCTTGTTTTTCTATGTACTGTCTGGACAGCTGTGGCTGGTGCGTGTTGGGGACAAATTTAGGATTGATTATGTGTACTTTATCCAAAGCTAGCTCATGGGCAGCGGAGCAGACTGAATTTTGAACCTCTCGAGGGGGAATCCGATACACACAATGCCAATACATCAGTCGGCTCAAGGAGTCTCAAGCAAGGTTATGACGGCAACAGTTACCTATGCCAGGAAAACTATAGATGGCTAGTAGCCTAAGCCGCCTCACGTGCATGAAGTCTTTTTTTTTTTTTTTTTTTTCGACCATCAATATTCAACTGGATTTGTATCTTTTTATTTTTTGGGGGGAAGAAAAGCTAAACTGTGACCTCTTGTTTAGATTTTGAAAAGTGCAGCGAAGCCGTCGCGGCCTCAGCTGGGCTCGTCAAAGCATTTGTGTTCCGCTTTCTTTGTATTTGTATTTTGCGTTCAATAAAACGATCAAATAAAAATGATGAACAAAGAGGGTATTCAGAAAATCTCTCAACCAGATTAAACGTGGAATAGAGCTGCATTATAGCTCTCCTAATGAAAGATACTCTCTTCGCTCGAACTGTCACTCAAACCTATATGTGGCTTCAATAAATCATGGATTGTGGCTTCTAATACATATGGGCAATCTGGCTGCAAGTCTTGGGTTTATCAATTTGATTCCAGATTAATGTTTAACAGCTTTATAAAAATAGAGACTGGATCAGTTTGACACATATAGGGCCTATGAGCTGAGGTTCTTATTCCAGTGATCACACATCTGGAAAAACACACTATCTCTCCATCTATTTCTGCTTTGTGAGACCAGCAATGTCATTACTTTCTCCAGAAATTAGTAATATAACAAATTGCTATTTCAATTTCAGTAATAACGTTATAGTTACCCATAAAAAAAAAGATATTTTTGTTATGTACCCCTCTAAATATCACATTGAAATGGAATTTTCTAAAAAACTATGATTACCTCCATCCCTCTTTAAGATGAAAAACGGTAGAAAAGTTGACTTCAGCTCTGGGTTGAGGTATTTTCACTTTTTGGATTTTATCAAGCACAAGGATGACAATAACACTGGACATCAACCTTGTTTGCTTTCCCTGATCATTCACAGGAGAGGAAACTTACTAGTATCTTCACTTTTGAAGGTAAGAGAGGGGGAAAATAATATAGTGCACTGAATTACTGCTCCCTGGGAGTAATAAGTAGGATAACAACATTCCTTTTGAAATGATTAAGTAATTAGTAATGCATCACTTTTTTGATTATTAAGCACAACAGTGGTCACAAGGTTAATCCGCCAGTTGCTGCACTGCAGTGAAATGCAAAAGGCATTGATACATATAGGCCTGTTTTTGCTTGCACGTTTCTGTCCGCCAGGGGGCAGTCTAGCCCCTGAACTGCACCGCCGTTTGTTCCTGTGGATCAAAAAGCCCCACAGGTTTGTAGGCTGCGCACTGGCGGCCCTACTGCGTTCCAAGCCTATTCACAAAAAAACACACCTATATTGAGTGTTGAGGAGCGCTTCAAGCTGTGATGGTGTGGTAAATAAACAGGTGGGTGAAGCAGGACAATGACTTACAATGGTGATCATTAGACAAACAAAAAATAAAATCAACAAATTAAGAAAAAAATCAGAAATTATATATTTTTTTTATTTAAAAGACCCTATCTTCTATAATTTACATCAGTTTGCTTCTACTTGCGATGATCTGAATGACGTAATTTACCTCCTAAAAATTTGTCAGCCTAAAAAAAAAGACGTGAGTCAACAAATCCTGCACATAAAAAGGTGTGTGAGCTGAGTTGAAGTGGGTTAAACCTCCACTAAATCTGTTAAGACGCTTTCATCCCAACCCCCAATCAACCTACTGTCTCAGTGCAACTTAAAATGATGCAAATTTAATTGCCTCATTAATTAGAGTCCTTTCAAAACACAATTCCAGCACAGGCTTGACATGTTTAAACCTGCAGCAAGGGCGATTTAAAAATATAGAACGTCGCTTGCAGACCCAAAAAAAATAAATAAATAAATAAATAAAAACTGGGATTAGTTGCATTTGTTATTCACCCTGGTAACGGTGGTCGGTGGTATGCACGGTGTATGAGTCACACAAGATGCTCATCTCTTAAGGTTCACCACCAGCAGACAGCGTCACCACATGCCGCTCTGTTGCCCACACTGGCGTTTAGAGGGAGGAGAGGAGGCGCTGGGTGCTGTCTGTCGATTTGACTCTCTCCCGCTGACTGATCACACTGATTGATCGTCGGTCGGCGCGCGCCCCCGGGAGCTTCCCCACAGGAGCCGGGATCAAACAGCAGCCGCGAGTCGCGGATGACACGCAGAAGAAAAGTGCGCGTGTGGGCGGATGAGGAAGTTCAGAGGACGGATTGATGGTACACACACCTACTGTATTGGCACTTTATCGCAGGGCTGCGCGCGCCGGAGCTCCCGTCCACCCAAACCCGACTCCCGCTGCGATCAGAGGGGGATCCGCGTATATGGGAAAATGACAATCAAGTTTGTGGTCGCTCTCTTGTTACTTCTGGTCGGTCGAGGCGCTCGGTGAGTCTGCTTTTGCACGTTTTTTTTTTTATTTTTTATTTGGCATGATCAACAGCTGAGATGGCTTTTCTGTGAGGCTTCAAAAGTTGCAGGCTGTGATGGGAATTGTTATTGTTATACGTGTTATTTGCATGCATCTGGCAGACTGTGCATATGTTGTGTTGAATCTATGTTGTGTTTGGTGAGGCTTCTCCCCACGCACACACACACATACACACGCACATACACGCACACACACAGTGGCAACAGCCATTTATTGCACTGGAATCGATACACTGTCTAACCATGACAATCATTCACCATACTGACAGAGTAACATACAGCATCACTTGTCATAACAAAGTTTAGCATATCAATGGTGGTTTTGGCAGGGAGGGAAACACATAACATATCATTGACGCACCCCCCCAACCCAACCCCCCCACCCCCCCTCCTCCTCCTCCTCCTCCCATCCCTCCTTATTTATTATTATACCCCCCCCCCCCAGTTCTGATCTACTGGAATACAGCGACGACTATGAAGATCACCACGATGTGACTGTCAATCAAATGCTGGTTCCCAGGACGCACCAGGCAGACGCCACCCTCATACTGAATAATTTACTCAAGGAATATGACAAGACCCTTCGCCCCGATATAGGCGGTAAGTTGGCCTGTAATTACTTTAAAGTGTGTGTGTGTGTGTGTGTGTGTGTGTGTGTGTGTGGATTTGAGGTGGATGGTTATCTGCTGCTTTTATTCCAGTGGAATAAGAGCGGAGGGTTGGCTGGGAGCGGCGCTGTCCAAGGTGCTGAAACCACCTCAGCAGGCAAAGGCAAAATGCTGCCAAGGCTGGATGCTCCAGCCAATGAGCGATTAAACACTCAAAGTAGAGGGTTTGGAGGGGAGGAAAATCAGTTTTTGATTGCGCCTAAATTATCTCAGGTACGGTTTAGGTGCAATCAAGCCTCGAGGTGCAAGGCTTTCCGGGTGAAAATGTTCCTCTTCTGGCTGAGGCTGACTAACGATCGGAAGGTTGCTGGTTTGATCCCTGGTGTGTTGTACCCGCGGGGCTGGTGACCGGAAAGTTCCCGGTGTTTCGTACATATGTAGCCATTTATTTAGAAGTCCCACGTTTCACTGCATGCTTGCTGAACTGCTGTTGCACTTTGGTTGCATCCTCAAGAGGCATTGCTTGGGGAACGGTTGTGGGAACCGGTGCATTGGTATAGTCTCTAGGGTTGTGTCTTACAGCGCACTAATTTGGTTCCGCTCTATGCCATTCCTGACAGAAACCGCCTCACATGTGCCGCACTGCTGCCGGCCCTGATCTCTGACCCCGCTGATTAAATGCATATATGTATGAAGCTGAGCAGGTGTGTCTAGGAGGGATATGGGAAAAGCGTGTCATCTTGTCTGAATTGTCATTATAAACTAACTCTGATCTTGATGGTACTGTTTTTCTTCATCTAAATCCTGACAGGGAAAAGGAAAAAAGTGGTCACCCAGTGCTTTCAGAGGCTTGAAAATAGTGTTAGCTATAGGTAAAGGCCTTCGAAGCAGATTTAATCCAGGAAAACATAACTTGCATGACATCTAGAAATGGCATTTTTCATTTGCAGCTTGAAAATGGAGGGCTAGGGCCACCCACAGTCTTTATCCTAGTATCTACAAGAAAAATCATTTAAAATCATGTCAGTAAGGCTTTCCCTCTGGGAGGAGGGTGGACCAAAACGTTTTGACTGTTATTCAAAAATGATCCAAGATGCTGAGGAGATCCCAAAGGAGAAGGGGCTCGAATTTTATTTTATCCCCAAGTTTCTCTTTTGGATTCAGATTGTTTGTCTGCAAGTATCTTTGCGTTTCCAGTCGACAATTTGCTGGCAAAACCAGCAGGACAATCTGATTCGTAGAAATCGTTTGGGGATCTCTACTCTAAATTTTGGACTAAGTACCATGTTTCTGAACTCTTTAGATGCTGTCGTCGCTGTTGTGTTTCCTGGTGTTCGCTTTGACATTTTCCTCCCCTTGATCCCTGCCATTTTCCTCCCCTTGATCCCTGCTCCCCCATGCTGATGCACACGTATACGCACGTCAACACACACTCAAGTGTCATTACCTAGAGTGTCCCAGACAAGTCTCTGTCTCGCATAGTGACGGAAAGGAACTAACCTTTGAAGCAGTTTTCCCCCAAAATCGTACATTTCCACGGGCCTTCCATTCTCGTGAAGTCAGCCTGATCTTCGTAGAAGTGGGTGACCGGTTCACTTGCCAAAAAATGACCCGCACTATCCCGGAGTAAAGTGTTGAGCCTCACCTGAACGGATAAGAAGCTGTTCCCCACACATACCTTAGAATTCCGTTGTTGGACATAAGTTCCGCAGTACGTCCGGACATTAGAGGGCCCTAATCCTTATTCAGTTTCAGGAGTGTGTTTTTGAGACTGGCCGTGTTTTGGTAGCCCATTTATCACGCTGGCAGACGCGGGACTCACGGGTTCGAGGCTGGCGAAGGGTCTACAGAGACTCGTTCCGAGGCAATCGGCCCTGCTACAGCTGAGAGCTTTAGAGGTACGTGCTAGAGATGGAGTCGCAAAGGACTTTCCACACCGCTGTGAAACGACTCTGGTGGGAACACTTATCCACAGATCATTAAGAGTCTTTATTTGTGTTCTTGGGGTATTTAAAATGACCAAACACCCAGCTTTTACAGTCGATAACCTCGTGGGAATTGGGGTTTTTTTTTTTCCCCCGCCAGCAGCTTGCTTAGTTCACCTCACGCAGGGGGGAATCTCCCCCCAGCTCTGCCTCCATAATTAGGGATAAAAGTTTGATGAGATCCAGTTGACAAACCTCAGTGTCGTCCATGAAATGTTAATGTGTTTAGCAGGGTTAACGTGAAGCAGCGGAAACGCATAGGCGTGTGCATATGCTGACACACACTCCCACACAATGGCACATACTCACACACACACACACACACACACACACACACACACACAAGAACAAATACACTTGAAGATGATGCTCATGCAAAGACAGATCTGGGACATTTAAGTCATTGCAAAAAAACAGTGGATCCGGTTGAGAGCTATTGCAATGAATCTCTGTGAGAAAAAACATGCACACGCACGCAAGGGTGCACACACACACACACACACACACACACATACACACACATAGAGGCAAGTGCACTCACATAGGCAGCCAGCCACTGATGTCAGAACAGTTTGGCTCATTTCTGAGGTACACCTTGATTTTGTCTAAATCAAAGTCATCTTCTTTTTACACACACACACACACACACGCACACACGCACACACACACACAGTCACATCAAACAGTGCTTTCCTCATGCGTCTTAGCAAATGTGAACGACTGCAATTTTATGGTCATGCTTGTTATATGACATTGGTTGTGGAGCCAGAAGACCTGGTGTTGTCTTTGTCATCTGAGAGTGTCTGTGTTAATTGGTCAGCTGTACAGTGGTGGCTACTGTAATGTAGAAGTGGGCAACACTGTCAGGATTGCTTGTGTGTAACAGTGAAGCTCACTCCTCTTGTAGAGTCTCCTTCAACCACAATCAAGTAGGGGAGACCGGGGATGGTTATAACACTTCACATTCCTGTCCATCTCGTTGCTCATTTGAGTTAGATCTTTCAAAATCCGGTGTAAAGTTTTTACTGGCTCTCTGTTGCAATCTGTCAGATTGGTTTCAACAAGTGGATCCAAACCATGCTGTTTGTGTGTGTGTGTGTGTGTGCGTGTGTGTGTGTGCTGGTGTGTGATGTGCGTGTTTGTGTGAGAGTTAAACATTTACAACAAACAAATGAGAGTTAGTTAACATTAAATATGAGAGTTTAATATTAACTATGAAGGATTGTAATAGATTTGTTGTGCACATATTACTCATTGTCCTTTCAAATTAACTCCCATTTTAACAGAACCGTGTGTGTGTGTGTGTGTGTGTGTGTGTGTGTGTGTGAATTTGTGTGCATGTCTGCCTGTGTTATCTGGGTTCATTTCTAACATTTCTAATGTTTGTTCTGTTCCAACTATTCCCACCTCTATTTGTTAGAAGTGTCCCCAAACCTTTCCAGCCATTATACATTGAGCTCATTAGCTAACCACATGATATTTGCCTCCAAAGTTGGCTGATTATCCCAATTTAAGTTTGATAATTCTGACAATAACAGCTATGCTGTCCCAAAAAAAGAAAACTTAGTTTATAAATTTAGTTAAAAACATTACTTACTAACCTCAAAATCAGAGATTTTTCTGTAAATTTGCCAGTTTTATTCACAGCCTCTTTCCTTTCCACATGTGGGCTTGGGACTAAAAGGAGCATCTACACAGTTGATCACAGGACCTCTAGCTTGCTCCTGATTGGAGGAATTGAAAGGGTTACAACTATCCCATGTTACAACCATCCCCGGCCTCCTCTACATGCTTTTGATTTGGCACGGTCGATAGTCATTCCAGGGTTGGAAATTACTGTTAAGATTGTGTCTTTACTTCTCTAATTGATTGATTCCTTTTATTCAGTAATCTTTAAAACCGACAAAGGTGCCGCTGATTTCCACAGCAGGGAGGCAACACACATGAAAACACCAGCCGAAACCCAAGATGCAACGTGACAAAGCCATTATCTTAGATCCCTTGTTTGTTTTCCGGCTGTCTCTTCCATTCTCGTGAAGTCAGTGGCGGGCCTGATCTTCATATAAGTGGGTGACCGGTTCACTTGCCGAAAAGCGACCCACATTTTCCCCCGAGTGGAACAAGTGTTGAGGCTCACCTGAACCGATAAGAAGCAGTTCACCTCACATGAGCGTGAGATGCTTTTGTGTCCCTATTGTGTCACTTTCCTTTTGGATTCAGCCCATGATCACTGTGCGTGATCCGTGTGATCGTTGTGTACACGTGCGTGTGTGTGTGTGTGTGTGTGTGTGGGTCTGTGAGTGTGTCAGAGTTTGCTCGTGTGTTCACCAGGGAATCCAGGACAAAGCGAGTCGGAGTACAGGACTTAGTATGCTGTGATGCACTGCAGCCACCCACATTTGGATTTTGGGAGCCACGGTAACTCAAGCAGTTGGATTGAATAAAGTTAGGTCTTCACTGCACTCCTGTCTGGGACAAAATGGGTTCAAGTGCTTTAATTATTAGGGCAATTCCGCTAAGGTAAATTGTAAATAATAGGAACATTTGCTCAATTGACTTTCTTATGATTGTCTAAATCTTCTGGCACTCATTGTACTGTCCTATGTGGTAAAACCCTCCCATGTACTACTCCAAGAAGGATCATTTGCAAAATTTACCCATTTTTCACTGTTTGAGCCCTGGCTTGAGTCTGTTACATACAGCCTAATGATTTGTTCAAGTTAAATGTGTAGCATTTTATCTATGTGTACTATACATAAATGTCTGTTCTGCTGCTCTCTATCATCAATTGATACAACACAATAGTGATTCAACCTATATCCAGTTCATGAAAGCTTTTCCATTTGCTCACTATCAGGCAGGTCTTGCCTCCGGTTGATAGGAAGTGATACTTTACATTTCGGTATGTTAAGAAGAACTGGGTAGTTAGCATGAACAGTGATGAGAACAGATAAAGAAAAGAGCGCCACCTACAGAAACTCAAACTGCATCCACAGAAAATCCAAGGAAATAGACAAAGTCACAGCACTGGACATGCTGTTTGATTGACAGGTGTCATTATCCCAAATGGCTTCAGATAAACACCTGAAAGATTGATTTGCATTCCACAGAAATCCTGGCAGAGTTTCAGTCGCTATTTTTCAGTCTGGTGAAATAGACGGTTCAGTTTCAGCCTGCTTGCTATGCAAACACAGTCGGTCTGACAACTTTTCAATACGGTCAGGTAGCTAATCCAGTCTCAGCCTGCGTGTGATCACAGCCGGTGACTGTGACTGAAGGCTGTAATTGTCCATAGCTAACAAGCTATTGATCTATGATGACTGACCAGGTCGCCGCAATCATATCAACCATTACTGCCTCGCTGATTATGTCTGACATTACAATTAAATCTGTGGGGTGGTGAATAGGGAAAAAACTGTGAATAGGAAACGTGCGTGTGTGTATGTGTGTGTGCGGGTGTAAATACGTTCGCAATGCCATGTATTGTGCAGTTTGATGCGCACATGCCTGAAAGCGTGTGTGTGTGTGTGTGTGTGTGTGTGTGTGTGTATGTGTGTGTCTAATTGCCACCCACCAGCAGCTGCTGTTCCTAATGAGAGTCTATTGCATTGGCCTTCCTGCTCCATACTGGGTGAGACTTCATAATATCCTGAATTAAAAAAAAAAAAAAAAACCTATTTGTCTATTTCTTACAATTACCTGTCTGTCTTTGTTTTGTTTTGTTTTGTATTGTTTCCTTCTGGTTCCTGTTCACTGATCATACAGATACAGCTGTGTTCGGAAATTATTTCAGACACTTGTTATAGAAATTAAGTTTTGCTTGCACAATTGCGTGTGTGTGTGTGTGCGTGTGCGTGCAAAGATCTTTGATTCAGACAAAAGCCAGGTGCATATCAGGAATAGAAACCAAAACTGCTCAGACATCAATGGTTTGTAAGTGAATGCAGCTGTTTCCTTTCTCTCTCTCTCTCTTTCTCTCTCTCTCCTCCCTCTCTCTCATCTCCACCCCCCTCTCTTTCTCTCTCCCTCCATTTCTCAATCTCTCACCCCCGTCGCCTCTCGCTGTTCTCTTTCATTCTCCTTTTTTCCTCGCTCTCTCACCTGAATCTCTATCGCTCTCTCTCTCTCTCTCTCCCTCGCTCTCCTTTTTCTCCCCCTCTCCTCCCCTCCCCTCTAGTTCAATCCATTGTCTTGGCTTAATTTCCCCCCCCCCTAAAATCCCATTAGCACTTCCTGTATGTTTGCTGCATCCCAAGCTATATATATATCTACATTTTCGGTACAGGTCTCAGACAAACTCTCGTGAGTTGCGGAAATCCGAGCGAGAGTTTGACCCACTTTGGATTCTATATTAAAATCTCATGGATCCAATTCGGAAGTCATGTCAGATTCAATCACTCCGGGGCAAAGCACCATTTGAAGGAAGGGGGATGGGAGCGGAGGATGGGATGTTGGCGGTCGGTGAATTTTTCTCATATTCACGCGTAACATACCTCAGAAGTCCTAGATTCATCCTTTGTTTTAATAAAAAATAAAGACGTATCCTTTGTTTTTATTAAAGTGTAAATTCAGTGGATATCAGATTTGTTATGATTATTTTATGGGAAAGTTCAGATGGAGTGAACATTTCTGTGCCAGAAATAAGAAGCTAGTGTTTGCCTTGTGCTCAGATCCGGTGATTTCGCACTGGTGCACGGCTCCAGCAGAGAAGGAGTTGGAGCAGATGGAAGAGGTGACTGGGATGCTACCTGGGATGAAAGGCTCACTCTCCAGTTCTCGGAAATGATCGGACGCCGCGATACGAAGCTCATCCCGGGTCCGCAAGGGTGACTTTCCGGTCTTCGCTAATGGCGGAACTCCAAGCTTTTGGGTCCGTGTGACATTTGAGTCTTGGCACTTAATCTCCTCATTAATGGATTCATGATTTGTTTTCCTTTTGTGGGTGGAACATTCATGTAAATCAGTGATGTAGTAGACAAACAACCAGCAATAGAGACAATCAGATTAAAAAGCATTAATCTATGTCTTTTTAGAAGACCCTGTCCTCATATAACTTAGATCAGTTTGATACTACTTAATATGAATTTAAAGATTTATATAAAAAAAGGTGAGTTTAAGTGTTGCCCTCCACTAATGAATGTAAATGAATGCAGCTTTGTGAAGAGATCAGAATTTATTAGATTTGCGATAGCATCTAGAACTCAGCTCGCACTTCATTTCAAACTCAGAGGTGCTTTTGTCTCGTTTTCTCATTTGCATCAGAGGGAATCATCCTGCAAAAAACTCCCTAATCCAAACTGGATGTTGTTTGAAGCAGTGAAATATTCAACTCACAAATGAAATATTCAACAGCTGAAACGAGCTGAGATATTAGGTAAGGCTTATTCAAAATGCACAACATGCATGCAAGACACATTCCGCGACACCCTGTGCGGTCCAATGTGTTAATTGTAACGCCTTTAATTGCATGACACTGAAATTATCGGACGCAATTAATTCAGATTTTCTCAACAGCTCATATTTTTTTTTTCCATTACCGCCCAGTCAGTCGATCAATTTGGAGGTATGGGGTTCAAATTAAGTCCAAAAAGATACCTGCCCGCTGGATTAATGCCTTCTGTTACGGGTTAGTCTGGAGAAATGGCTTTGACCAGAGGGATGCCAGTTCCCTGGATATGTCACGGGTAAAAAATGCTCCTAAGGCGGTTTATTAAACAACTCTTTGACCACAGGTATTCATCCATGACCTGTTAGTGCCCAGTTGTGGTCAAAATGCTGTTCAATAAACCAGCAAGCATTAATCCACTGGGCAGGTACCATTAGTCCCACTATTTATACAAAAACAGCTGGATATGCTTACACCGCCTCTTTGCTGAGGTAGATTTATAAAGATTTTCGAGCATAGATGTTTTGTTGTTGTTGAGTAACTGACTAGACATGCACTTTTACCCAAATCTGTGGTGAAGCATGACATCTAATGGTGAAAAGTAGGGCACTGAACTGGCCATCTGCTATTGGCTGATCTTTGGTGCCAGGTGATGTCACCACCTGTTGTACCTTATAGAAGGTGACATGACCTGACACCAAAGATCAGCCAATAGCAGATGACCAGTTGGGGTTTAGCAACTCTTTAAAGCAGCACTAGGCAACTTCACACATATGGGAGCATGAGCTAACCGTTTTAAAATGGTTTTAACTTGAATATCCAGAAATCCTGTAAGGTGACGTTAGTAATACACTGCACACAGCAAGTTCATGTTTATCTATGATATACCAAAGAAAACCAAAGAGTCGAGAGAGGAAAAAGATCTAACGTTGGAGAGTTCAGCTTTCTCTGGACAGAGCGCTCACTCGCTCACTGTTTAGGAGACACTTTATATTTCACTCTTAAGTTTCGATTCATCACTACATGTAGGCTGATAACAGGTGTATTTTTGCATAACAATCTCGCCTGGTGCAGCTTTCTGTAAGGATCCACTGAAATAACAGTACTTCCACGGGAGTAAAATATTTGCTCTCGCCACCTCTGGCTCTGATCTTTGTGGCTTTGAGGCTCTGTGGGTCCGGGCCGGCCTCCTCTCCTTGATCCTCACAGAGCTGACATTTGGCACAGTGGTGACACCTCAGCGGCTGAAAGGACAGATCTCAGATGAGCCTCTTCAATATTTCAAGTCCAGTGACATTTCATTAGATGAAGAGGAGTTTAGAGTCCTGGCAAATGCTTTTCCCCAAGTCTTATCTAGCCAGGTTAGTTGACTTGACAATAACCTGCGGGAAAGAGTTACACACGGGATACAGAGACACACACACACACACAAGCTGGCGGATGGTGCAAGCTTTTTGGGCTCTTTGTTGCAAATGTTTCTTCCACCACCGCTTTCACAGAGGTATCTTAAGTATTTGAATGTTTTTTGAGGCATTTCACACTCTTGGATTCCTTCCTTGTTTACAGTAAAATAAAAGGACAAATTGTACTATTTCTTGTTTTGCCAAAGTTGCGTTTAGAAAAAATGTTGGCTCTGAAATGGGCCAGTATGTTATGTAGGAAGCTGACTTTACTGGAGGCGACCAATCCTCTTACATTTGGGGCAGAGGGAGGGGCGGACCCTCCAGTACTGCCAGCCAATCACAGCTGTGGCTCTTTCTGGGCTGTTAGCAATGGGCACAAGAGACTTTTGTTCCCTGAGTATCGACTATCGAGAGTATCGAGAAGGCAGCTGCCTCCTCCAAGGCTGCCAACGGTGGCCCCGCCCCACTTTTCACTTAGCCAATCACAGACCATGTGGTACTGTGCTTTGCTCATCTCTCTCAGCCAGCGATCTGACCTGATTATTCCCACTTTGTGAAAGAGTTGCGGATTTGAATGACAGTTGAGTATTGTCATGTTGAACCACATCATGGCATTTGTTATGTCTCACCACCATGGGAGCTTAGTGAACACAGTAAGCCAAGAATAACACATGATGACATTTTGCGACACCTTTTCGCATACATTTGCATATTAATGAGGCAAAACTTCTTTAAACTGCTTAATGTTTGAAGATATGATGTTCATATTAATACCATGTGTTATGTGAAGACAAGTGTGTTGACATAGGTTTATTGCTAATTAATGCATTAATTTGCGTAATGAATGACCTTATTAGCATAACCGGTCATGTTTAATAAGTCATGGTGATTATGGCGAGACAGCTCAAGAGTCTCTTGATTTATGTCAGTGAAGTGTGCTGGGAACATCAAAAAGCAAGCTGAAATTAACTGTTTAAAAAACATGAACTTGCGACCAATGGCCAGTAGCTCTTTCAGTGGGAAAGAGGCAGAGAATACATTTCTAAAAATATTTATAAATTATTTTCACATGAAAAGTCTTCTTAGGCTCAAGGTAATGTAATAAAATTGTAAGAAAAGTGAAAATTATGCCCTTTTTTAAGGCGTTTCTGGGAGATGCGTTTCAACGCATTGTCTGGCGAGGCTTGTAATAGCAGGCTTTGAGCTTAAATTTCTCTTTTTATCTTCTGTTTCGGATGTTCATAAACCCTTACCATTCACTCCCTCGCATTCCAACGTTAATGAGAAACCACAAAGAAACGGCCAGGCAATCATCCGAAGGTTTAAGGCAGGGGCCGACACCAGAGTGAAGTGCATTAGGTGGTAATAAGACCAAGCGGGGTCTGGATCATGGCTGAGACGTTTCCCATTCCTGTGAGCTCTAACCATTTAATCGATTTCCATCTGTGTCTCCCATGTCCGCTCCACTCCAGCCATAGTGCTGGTGGTTAGCCGGGGATTTGCGAGGGGGAAGACTTTTCGAAATGTGGAAAGGGACAGGGGGGAGAGAAGGCTGCATCTGTGAGGCTTGTATCTCCATGTAATCCCACTCATTTAGCGCAAAACAAAGAGGGGAATGCAGCCGCTTTGGAGGACAAATGAGAGGAATCATTGTGTTTGATCCGTTTTGTGTGAGTGTTTTGTGTCTCATTGCTTCTCTGGCACTAACATTTGCGTCTGATTGCACTAGATACGAGTCGATGAGCGTCGATGACTCATTCCATCCTCAAACATCTCAAAGCGCAGAACTATGCAGGTAAAAAAATTGAGTTTTTCACATGCAACAAAACTCAATACATCGCCTGCATACTTTGAAACACTTTGGAGACACCGAACTTCCCCGAGGGCAGGTGTGGCGTTCCTTCACGCCAGCCCTGAAATCGTTAAAATCTCATTCCCCACGTTTGCTTTGTTTGTGGAAGAGAAAGGAGTAACAGGCAAAACATGGTTTGCGTCGTTGTGATTGCAGTGGGGGAGCGAGCTAATGGATTATTCATTGTTTACCTGATGGTTACAAAGTCTCTAATTGAATGTTGAGAAAGTCTCCAGCTGTGACGAGCGCTTCCCCGATTTTCGGCACCGTCTTCCGAAGCGGCACATGCCCCCCCCTTTTTTGTCGCTCGGTACAATGGTGCTAGTGGAGCGGAGTTGGAGTTGGAGTTAGCGAGCACTTTAGGATTATTGTACCAACCTTATGTCAGTCAAACAATACGGTGGGGCGTGTGTGTGTGTGTGTGTGTGTGTGTGTGTGTGACTAAAGCGTATAATGTTCTGTCTTCCCCTGGCAAAGAGATTAACGATTATAGCATTAACCTCTGTCATGGCAGACGTTCAAGCCCTATTAGCATTATTATAAAATTTATTCCGTTGTGATTCTTAACACAGTATCCCCGGGATTAGCCTAAGCCGAGCCAAAAAGCTTCCCTTTGCAGCCATCCATTAGCATTCAACCCCACCCCCCCACCACCACCCCCCACCCAATAAAGCCTCTGACACTTTTCACCGTAATCTTCAGCAGCGCGAGAGCAACAGCTAGAACAAAGTCTTTAAGGTTTAATGTCCGCAAGCTTGGTTATGGGTGTGTGAGGAGTCCAGCACCTGTGTGTGTGTGTGGGATGATTCACTTTCAATTCAGCCTGTAATGTAAATGTAAATACAGCAAATTGATGATGTGCTGTTCATTGACCCATTATATAGTGGATATAAGAGCGCGTTGTGGCTAAATTGATTTCTCTATCCTCGAATTGAAAGTAAATTGATAAAAGAACCTCAGCATATGTGCGTGTGTGTGCATACATTTGTGTGTGTGTGTGTGTTTGTCTGTAACAACCCCCCCCCCCCCCCCCAATTTGCTGAGTGATTGCTCTGTGTTGGGTGTGTGATTGCCTGGTGGCGATTCATAAGCACCGAGACCTTTCCTTTGCCTGGTTCTCATTAAAGCTCCGAGAGGAAGAGAAACCCCCCCCCCCATTCGCAGATCTATTATATTTGATTCGGAGAGCTGAATAAAAAAAATCTGGTGGAGTACAGTATGTGCCCGCTCGTTCGCACGCTCACCCACACGCTCGCATGCATACACAAATCCCTAACGCGCACACCTACACAGCCGGTCGATATCTGACGGAGAAGCCTTTTCATTACGACTCACGTGATTCGTTTTTTTCCCCCCTTTCATAAAAGGATTATATGAGTTTTGCCGAATCTTTGGCACACTTCTGACGTCATCTTTTTTTATCTCCGGCGCGATAATATGGAGCGGACTGCTGTTTCTGGTTGGGTCTAATAAAACAAAGTCTGAAGGGTCACCGAGCGAGGCTGCGCTCCTTCAATTTATATAAGCTGTATTTATCCAGGCAGGATTTGCTGAGTAAGCGCTCTTTTTTTTCAGCAATACCCTGCTTTACGTTCATTGAAATACATATATTCACAATTGGCTGCCAAGCACATCTGCAGTTTTACACCACTGGCTACTGAGCGACCATGCTCAAAGGCACCACGTCAATAGCTAATAGAGGGTAAAGTGTAACTCCTTCACTTCTACCTTTTCTCGCTATTTCCTACCGGTCTGGGGACTCAAACCTTGAGATCACAAGTCCACCTTTCTAACCTTTCAGCAAATTCAGTCGAAATGTTTTTTTTTTTTGCAAGCTCCACCATTTTATAGCGTTTTTCTTTTCACACAGAGGAGGAAAATCCGAAAAGCATTGGAGCATTTTGATTTCGACGTAAATCGGGTCTTCAGATCGTTTTTCAAACTGGGTGTGCACTTGATTTATAAAAATGATGACGACTGAATAAATGCGCGCGTGGCACTTCCATCCATAACTTACAGTTGTCCGATAAATTTAGGCCATCGAGCTTCAGTGCCTTGTGTTGTATGAATGTCCAAAATTAATTGTCATCAATCAAAGCTTCTCCTGTTTTGCTGAGTTCCACCAAAAACTGAAGGCTTTTCATCAAATTTATTTATACTCAAAATCACATCTCGTTCAGAAGCATATGCATCATGTCATTAGCCGATGTAGGGCTGGGAACATTTTAACAGACAACTTTATTAATGATGACACTGTGTTCTTTTGTATAATAGCAGTGTGTGTGTGTTTGAGTTTGTGTGTGTGTGAGAGAATTAGCTGCTCTAGTTTTGATGGACCTGTGGCATCTGCCAGAGGTAAGACTATGGCAAACATACATTTTTTTGTTCAGCAGTGAACATCTCCTGGGTATGAGGGAGTTTCCCAGTGGTTGGGAGTTTGCAGCTGATGGCCCTCTCAGCAATGCAGATGGCTCACTGCTGCTTGGCCTTGGAGTGAATAGATGCTGTGGATTTTTACAGATGTGGGTCAAATAGCACATTTGCAAATAATTCTTAGCATTTGCTTTCACCTGAGAACCAGATGGCTGAGGTTTGCCACATGCAGATTGGGGTTTTAGTTAGATAAACATTTCTCTGAGGCAGAGCTGCTCTGGAGGCAGAAATAATCAAATTGGTTGAGTTAAACCTCAATGGGCAGAGCCAAAGAACCACAGTTTTTCTGGCTAATTAAGTAAGATTAGACTGAAGCCCAGTGAAATGCAAGAGATAAGGAAGCTAATATTATGAAGCCTAGTGCTCTGCTACTAACTGAAACAATGTAATCTACTAAGTTATCCAAGTAAGCTAGCCATAGCCTACTAGCCTACAGCTGGCTAGTTACGCTAGTTTCCTAGCCTACTGACCTTCCCACATCATGAATACTATAAATGAATGAAAAAATAAGTCACTGCTATTTATATTTTATCATTCATATTTTGACCAGACTTCCTTCTTTGCCATTTAAGTGTTCCAATTAGCTAACTTTCACTCCAAAACACCGGTTCTCTGGCTCCGCCCACTGACATTTGACTGAACCAATGAGATCATTTCTACCTCCAGAGCAGCTCTGCCTCTGAAAAATGTTTGTAGAACTCAATCTCCAATCTGCTTGTCCCATAGCACCATACAATGAGTTACAGGCAGGATTTCCAAGTTTCCAAGACGCTGTTTGAATTGTCCAGATCCATTGCACTGGACAGTAATTATAGCATATCTGTTGCTGGACCCTCTTGATTTAGTACCATGTTAGTCTTTAATCTTTACTGTAAATAAGGTTCTGGGACTTGTTTGGTTGAACAAGGAATAGAGATAATCAGGGTTGCATTAGGTCATCAAGGCGGTGATGGTCATAGACACATGTGGGCCATCTAGGTGTTTACGTGGTACAGCTAAATCACTCACAATGCTATAATACTCTCTTTATGCCTGCTAGCATTGCAAAATTCCCACCTTTGACAGCTGAGTCAGCCAAATAAGTGTGTTGATTTGGCTGTCCAAAAAATACAAAATAGGCATCTAGATTTAATTCACTGATTATCTAAAATGCTTTGGATGGGAATAAATATGCTGGAGATGTGTATACCCACAAGGGTGTTTCTCTCCGTTTCTTCCCTTATCTCTGTCTCTCTGTGTGTATCTCCACATAATAGACTCGTGACTCTAAACCAGTGTGGAAAGCTCAGGTGTGCCTTGACATTTTGCTCAAATGTTAAGTAAATGAAATGCCTAACACAATTATTAGATTTGATTCATATTAAAACTCTGTTGTCTCTGTGTTGCGCTTGTTATCTAAACCAGTCAAATCCATTAGCTCTGTTTGTGTTTTTCTGGCACTTTTTCATAATTTTTGACAGTTTTCAGTAATGGTGTGCCTAGCAAATTTGTTGTTTTGCTGACGTGTGGCTCAGCACCAAGCAGGCTGAGAAACACTGGGATAGACAGTAGAGGGAGGTTTCTGTCTAAATGGAGTCTGTGCAGTCACACAATAAAGATAAGAAGCCATTGTGCAACCCCTAACCGCATCCAGAAACCAATGTTATCAGCATCATCATGCACCATATGGCAGCTCAACGTAAAAGTATATTAGGAATCTTCGTGTGTTGCAATTTGCAAGTCATACAATAGACCTATGATAACCCAGCCTTGGTATGTTGGCTACATGTTGTTCAGTGCCATGTTCATGTCATATTGGAAGAAACGGAAGAACAAGATGGCATTTCTGTTCTACAACTTGGAGGCGTTTAAATGTTTAACTTATAATGCCCACATCCAAAATGGCGATTGTAAGGTCAATTGTGCTCCTTCTTGTTATCATAATGTATTTTACGATCAGCCAATATTATTATCTTCCTCTGAAAGACCTAAAACAAAGGAAAATGACATCGGTGGATTCACTGCCAAGTTGGCCGCCACACTTCCACAATTAGTGATACATGTCCTACTTATAATTACCACTAGGGGGCTGAGGTGAATGTTTATTTTCCCAGTCGTCAGCTCATATTACAGTAAATCCATTATGATGTGAATGCAACATAAAATATGGTAGATATGGCTACAGGCTGGTAGCCATATCTACCGTTAAAGCTTCGTGTTACAAGGAAAACCTTGATACCGTTAGTGGTGATCTTAGTTGGAGTCATTTTAGGGAAAATAAAAAAGGAAATAACAGTTTACTAGCTCACCATTCCCCTTACTAAAACTCAATCATCCAGTGAAGATCTATACAATACAGATACAGTAGATGGGGTCTGTTTAGTTACATAATGACTCTATGGTGACCCAGACTGTATGCACATTGGCACACTGTGGTAGTAGCAGTAACTGTTTTCCCATGTACACCCAAGCCCAAGGCGATGGGCTGAAGAGTCTCAACACATACTAACAAGGGAACAGAGAGGTCATGCATGACATGATGTGCGATTACTGCGGGTGACATGGGCTATACCAGTGCAGTAGAGTATGGCTGGATGGATTACAGTCAGTGCAGTTACTGAATACACTCTTGTGTATCCATATCCGACTTGAACTATATGACCCATCACTCTGACTTTAAGGGACAAAGATATATGCAGAATATTTTATTATTCCAAATTAATTCCTTCCTTTGGAATAATCCAACTGTTTGCATGAACACTAAATAAGGTGATCTGATAAGTTCTGGTGCATTTACGTGCACCAAAGAATAAATGTTGAGGAAAAATGTTCTAGCCTTTCTCAACAGCTTGTTGACGTCACTTACTCTTAGTGTAGGAATATGTCCAGAAATATGTATTCCAACCAAAGAAAGGAGCCAGTTGAAGCATTTCCATTCCATACTGTAGCTGCTGATATTCTCCTATGGAACGATTATCAAAAGGTTTATACCACGGCTTTCATACCAAATTAAATTTCTTTCGGAATGGGATATTCTATTCTGTTTGAGGTGGTTATATGATGTATTCTTACTCTGACTGTGCTATTAATCATATTTGTAATGGAATATAGTGGTAGTATATATGGCCAAGGGCACCAAGTACTTTTACACAATACACTTGTATGAAAATGCTAAGCCCTTGCTTAGAAGTATGCCTGATGCAAACAAAGACCGGAGGCAAATAGCTGGAGGGCTGACAAGAGATCGGTTTTAATAAGTAAATAGAGTGAGTTATTTTCCAGTACATACATCTATGAATGTGAGAATGGAGATGTGAGGTTAACCCTGGGGATGGATATGAAAGCTCACTCAGGCCTATTCCTGGTACAGTGCTCCTTGGACATTGAACATATGGGAATTGAATGGTCAGCTGGGCCATGTGTGCATGTGTGTATGCGTGTGTTTGCGTCATTTCAGGGCTGATAATGCGTAATGCATTTGTCATCCCAGTGAAAGGCCAACCAGGCATAAAAGCCCCCTCTTCTTAATCAAGGCCAATGGGGTAATTCAGTAATACAGATGGGCCTGTCATGCTCTTCTGAAAAGGAAGAAGAGCAGGAGGAGGAAGAGGAGTGCTCTTCTTCTGTATCCTCTGTGGGTCACTCTCAGAGAAATGGAAAATTGGGTCCTTTGTGGATTTCCTATCTATCTATCTATCTATCTATCTATCTATCTATCTGAAGAAGAAGACAAAGAAGAGTCAAGGTTTCTTTCTTCAGGGAGGCACATTGATGAGAGATGAAAAAGAACAAAACAGGCTCTCAAGCCAGGAGAAAAAAAGGATGTGAAGAAAGAGAACAATAAAAAAAATCCCCTCAATATTCTGCTATTCAGCATCATCATCACTACCTATGCATTGTTGTGGAAGTCCACATCACACATGAATCTGCCACGCGTTATTTGGACATATGTCAGGTCAGCTCAGCGTTTGTGATGCTCATGGTTGTGCTTGCTCACGGATTCATCCACATTACAAGAGGAAGCGAAAAAAAAAGACTTAGGGAGGAGCAGAAATACAGGACTGTAACATCTTGTTTTACGATTTATTTGTTCCTCACCTCCTCTATAGGGGCCTGGTAAAGAAACCTAAGCGAGAAAACCAAAGTGGACTCAATGGTATTGTAGAAGTGCCGATTATTGGAACTCAGCGAACCAACCTCACTGATGTCTATGTAAAACATGTCTTATGCAAAGCCCTGAGTATCGTAGTCTACCTTCATCGCCCAATGTGGCGAGAATTTAGAGCAGTTCCCTTCAGGTTGTCCCAATTCCCGAGTGCTGCAAACTTGTTTAACTGTAACAGATCGACTTTCCGCCCCGTGCTTCCACCTCCTTGGTCTTTCAATTTTCTCCTTTTCCACTGTACATGTGTCTTGCGGGCATCATGGTGACTCACTGGTTAGCACTGTCGCCTCACAGCTAGAAGCACCTAGGTTCAAACCTTGGCCCCGGTCCTTTCTGTGCAGAGTTTGCATGTTTTCCCCGTGTCCATGTGGGTTTCCTCCTACAGTCCGAAGACATGCAGGTCAGGTAAACTGGAGCCTCGAAATTGCCCATAGATATACTGTAAATGTGAGTGTGTTTGTCTGTCCAATGTGTGTTCGCCCTGTGATGGACTGGCGATCTCTCTAGGGTATATCCTGCCTGCCTACCCAATGCATGCTAGGATAGGTTCCAGCCCTCCATGACCCTGAATAGAAATACATGGGAATGGATAATGAATGAAGGAATGGACGAATGTGTCTATTTTGTATATTGTGATTATATATTGTCCTGTATGCTTTGAATGCCAAATTTCTTGAGTTGCAGCTTGAACTTGGGCCGGACGCCCAGAAATGGACCAGCGCTTGCATGAAGGTTAGAGACGCTAGCTTCTGACCAGAGATATGCCAATTCGAATCCCAGTTGTGAATTTGGAAAATTAACAAAATACTGCCCTTTCTACCCATAACAATTTACTGCCATTGATCTGTGACCAACACACTTAACCCAACCTACTCTAGTGGAACTGCCTCGAAGCCAAAAGGCAACATTCAAAAACACATCTTATCAGCATCAGGTTCTCTAAACTGGTTGGTCTCTAAGCTGTTGATACAAATTAAGCTTACATTTCTGACTGACTGTAAATTTGGGTCCAAAGATTACAAAGGATGCATCTTTAATACAGGTTAAAACACAAATAAGAAAAGTAAAAAAATAAGTGAAATCACATTAATGCCATGAGATTCATTAGAAAATTTGCTTTTGTCCCTCATTGTCCAGTTGGTGGAGCATAACATTGCAGTTGGAATGGATTCAACTCCTCCCAGCAGGCCTTTACCAACCAAAAACGTTTGCATCAATGGCCCGGCACAGCAAGTCCCTTGGGATATAACACACAGATGAGCACACATGAACACGCCCACGTGCATCTGAATTCTTTGATTCAAATCCACCTCAAAAAGCATAGGAAATGATATGAATAGTGAAGATGCAGATGAAGGACTGCATGTCGATGAACAGCATTTCCACATAAAAATGATTAATATGAATGTGGAGTTGATAGCTGGGTCATGGATACATAAAATAGCACTTCCCTCACATATTGCAACTCACAGTAATAGACTATATGAAAAATGTAACTGCTTATCGCGCTCTTCTTTGATAGTGCTGCTGCCTGTAGCTCTCCAACCACAAGCCTGCGGACATGGCCTAACCCACCAAATATAAACATTAATTTCACCATTATGGCCTTTGTCCTTATAGCAGGGAGCATAGAGAGGCAAAGTCTGAAGTAATCCTCTAAGCTGTAAAGTTAGCATTTCTGACACTTGGTGTGTATTCAAAAATCCCCAACTAACTGCTATGTTTTGTTCCATGAAATAAAATACATCAACTAACATCATCTTTGTGAATTTTCATCCTTCAAGTACTTTTTATATGATTGTTGCTAACGAAATGCTAATCGTTCGGGAAAGGGGGCTACAACAGTTGTCAGCCTGTAGCTAGCAACAACTGGAAAACAACAATTGAAAGAGAACTAGCTAACACGAACAAGGAAACAGTAACAACTATAATAACTATTCAATGCAATGCTATGAAAATATGACTAATTTGAATGTACAACGCAGTCAGGATGAGACAAGAGGTAAATGACATTACTCATGACTTTCTTTGTGCTATTGCTGTCCACTTTCCCAGATGATTAGCGCTTCATTAGCAAGAATCAAGATCAAAACTCACAAGTTGATGCTAATGGATGTATGTCAACCCCTGGAACAAAATACATTATATCTCATGTGTTTTCCCTTATTTTTGGCATTTTTCGAAAAGGCTATTCTTATTATTTTTTTTTTTTTGGGCTACACACTAAATGGGCGGCGGGGATATCGATGGTGTAAAATGACAACTTCCACTTACTCACTCATTTCCCCCACAGAGATTTGATGGAAGTGTGGATCCTCTGGTAACAAGCAAGCAAATAAGCTATTCATCCCCACAAGGGTAGAGGTACAAGAGCTCTCACACATGCTCTGTGCTTAACCCCAAAACAACTCAACCTACATTTAAACTATTGTCAGAATGAGGGTTTGTAAATGGAGTGTTGTGTCCAGTAGCACTCAAAGGGAGAAAATTGTGTGTGTGTGTGTCCTGTCTATACGCCATCACAGAAGTTAATTGCTGTAGTCGCGGTGCCCTGGGATAGGAGGAGAGAGGGCGAGAGAGTGATGGTGCTCGGGAAACTTGTTGGAGCGTGCTCCGTTGGATCGAATGAAATCACGCTAGAAAGGTGCAAACAGCAAACAGAACAGCATTTAAATGGAGCCAGAACGGTGCACGAAATCCACAGTTATGAATGTTTGATGAGATGTTTGTTCACTAACTGCAAACATGCTCTGGTGGTTCCTACAAGCATTTTCACACTAACTGGGCTATGTTATCAAAAGCAATTTGTCTTTTGTAATTTGTTTCTTTGCTGAATCTACAATCGCAGATGTCTGGGTTACCAGGGTCTCCAAACAACCAATAAGTCCCCAGCCACATATATATATATATGATACAGATATACAGTATGTATTTGATTGTCTGCTTTATGTCCATCTTTATGTCCATTTTGCATCTGGAAAACAAAAACAAAAAAAAGCAGCATTTAGGTCTGTCTCTGATAATTTAGTCTTCACTTCCTGGAACCAACCTGGAGCCCCAGTGTTGTTGCCAAGCAAAATTAGCAAAGACCCTTCGCATTGGCTCGATTTGTGTTTGTTGCCTGGCAACATTAGCTGTAGCTAACACTGTGAAATATTGGGAGCTTTTCTGATTTCAGAGGCATAACTCTTTCTCTCCACTGTGAACGGATGGCTCCGCTCTGATCGAAAAGAAAAAAAGCGATTAGGTTTACTTTTCAATGTGACATTGTGAGTGATGATAATCATTGTTAAACTTCAACACTGATTGGATCTGTGGCCATGGGCGCCCCGTGCAGTTTCAGTCACAGATTTAATTTCTGGATGAAACAATAAAGAAACGCCGACACCGTGACAAATAAAGTAGAAGCATTGCATACAAACATTACCGTGACTCTCACTCTTCCTCTCTCTGGCCCTTGCAGTGAAACCGACGGTTATCGATGTGGGGATATATGTCAACAGCATTGGACCCGTGTCGTCCATCGATATGGTGAGTTAAAGCATTTTATCCCTCTTTTCCCTTTTGCTTTTTCTTTGCCCTCCTCTCTGTTTCTGTCATGCTCTCTCTCTCCATTGCTATTTTCCTCTCTCTTGCTCTCTTTCCCTCTCCCTCACCCATTTGCACACACATTCACACACACACATTACATGCAAAAAAAACCAAAAAAACACGGCACACACACACACATGCATGTCCTCTGTCCCACTCTGTCCTTGACCGCCTCAGAACAACCACAGCTGTTTCGGTGGAGAAGGAAGCCAGGAAAGACAGGTGTGGAAGTCCCATGCATCAGCTAGCATTAAGCAAATGAGTGAGTTTAAAAACCCAGAAGAGCCATTGCATTTTTGCTATTTTTGAAAACCTCCCTACTATTGAGTTACATAGAGATTTATGTCCCTGTGGAGGAGCTTGGGCAAGACCAAGTCTGCTTTTGTCAGTCTCTGTTTTGTTTTTTTTAAGCTTTATTGAATTATTGCATCTTTTGCACCATCATAGAAATTCCACTAAACAAAGTTTGGCTAAAGTGCTGAAAGTAAAAAAAAATAAATACATATTGGAAAGAGACTTCAGCACACATCAATGCACATTTCATTACAGAAGACTTGATCAGATGCCATAAAATATAAGAAATTGTAGAGCAGACGCGAGCTGAAAGGTTGATGAAAGGTAATGGGAAAAAGAGCTACTTTTCCGGCAGCTGAAAGTAGAAGAACTCTGTTGTTTGGCCTTGAGTGAAATGCGGTAGACTAAATGGATTCAGCCGTTCATTATGCATAATTCAAAGGGCCCGTTCTGCCTCCGTCAATACGCTCCATTGTGATATTTATTTTTCTACTTGAAAATTCTCCCTCTCTCACTCTCCGAAGCAGAACTTCATAAATGCATTGCTTTGCTCATGTTAGCCGATCTACGCATTATCATGAAAGT
The DNA here is from genome assembly GCF_046629955.1 of Centroberyx affinis. Classification (NCBI taxonomy): domain Eukaryota; kingdom Metazoa; phylum Chordata; class Actinopteri; order Beryciformes; family Berycidae; genus Centroberyx; species Centroberyx affinis. Next base: position 180,855 of record NW_027279186.1, on the reverse strand, counting down.
GTTTTATCTTTGAACTTACCAGATCACCAGATGTTGAGTCGCGACAGTTGCCTGGCAACATTAAATAGTTCCCTAATATAAAAGCAATTTAGCCCGTTTCAGTGTCAGTACCAGCCTGTTGTTTGACTCTGTATGTCATATAAAATTATATCCCCATACTCAGAATAAAATATATAACGGTCCTGAATGGCATTACATACATTATACACAAGGCTGTGAACATGTCTTTGCTGTCTGGTCTTACTGTTGCCTAATTTACAACAACTTTCTAGACTAGACACTCCAGTCATTTATTGCATTTGTAAAAACTTATGCAGGTTATTAAAAACTTATGCAGGTTATTAAATAAAGGCAATTAAAAAGAAAGCCGCACAGATGATGCCTTTACAGGTTTCTTAGCCATTTTTAATTGACGAATTAAGGCGGGACAAAGTGGAAAACATTATACCTTGAGTGATTTAAATGAGCGCAACTGTACAATATTGCCCCTAATTAATTTCATCACATTCGTTTTATGCCACAGCACTGCTAAGCAGACTTTTTGCAGAGGCCATTTAGCCATTCCTTCCCAGAATGCATTTGGGTAAATTCAATTTGGGATGCAAAATGGTGCAATTGAACTCATAGTTCATTAAGTCGCTTCTGTGCTGGAGCCACCAGGAGAGGCACAGCCACTTGAGTAGATGCTGCAGCCACAATAGTGAATGAATCAATGATAGGTTTTCCTAAACTGTCATTCCAAACACATGAGAGAGAGAAAGAGAGCATGAAAAACATTGTTAAAGTGTGACGTGGTCACTGGATGACACACAAGAGTGAGAGCAACAGGCACTTTCTCTTACATTGTGGAAAACTTTCTCTTACACAGTGAAAAATGTACAGCGAGGCGCTCATTACTGCAAAATAAGCCCCGACAGGGTGATTCAAGGTTTATTCGGAGGGGTCTTAATCACCCTGAAGGGGCTTATTTTGCAATAATGACCGGATCCCTGCACATTATCCCGCTTATTACATGGCTGCTTACCAAAGACATAAATCTCTTGACACAAAACGCTGATAAAATTAACATGATTTTATTGCATGCTAAAGTAATTCACAAGCTGCCACCAAAAAGCAGTCCAACAGGACTGTCTGCAGCAACCAAGGAGAAACGTCTTTTTGGCAGGAACAAGATAATTTGAGTAGAAATGGACCAGACTTCTTGGCTGTGGAGTGATATGACTAGATGTTAAACAACACTCTGTTATTCAGAACAGACTTCAGAATGCTTTCACTGGCCAATCAGAATTGGATATTCAACAAAGCCATGTAATAACTAGAAGGGCACTCGGAGAGCGCAGACCTGCTATTATTGCTTCTTCGTGAGTCGGATCCGCATCCGCTCCAAAATTTAATGGGTTCTTCCTTGGCCCATGCTACACCCTTCCACCAAGTTTCATGAAAATCGGGCCAGTTTTTTCCGTAATCCTGCTAACAGACAGACAAACAAACGGCACCGAAAACATAACCACCTTGGCAGAGGTAATTAAGCAATAACATACTTGAGGTTGTGCTATAATGCTATAGTGTAGTTATATAGATCAGATCACTTGAATATGTTATTCCTATTAAATAACACTTAATATTTTTCAATACCATCAAACATTAAACAAAGGTAGAAGCTTTGGGTTTTCATTTATATTTTGGCCCTCAAGGCTTCCACCAACAACAAAAAAATAGTTCCCCTGTTGCCAAGCAATAAGCATCTTGCTTCATTGCATTTACTTTGCATTTATTTGTACAATAATAAAAATAAAGGCAGAATAAGGCGGATCACTCCAACAGTATCAAGAAACTGTTGATTTGCACTGGAAACAAGTGGAACTATCTCACTCCTTTTTAAACAATGTCATTTAACTTGTTTAGGAAGATTTTAAAGCTCCTACACTATATTGAATGTTGTTAAAAAATTTTTTTTGCAGTGAATGGAATAAATTGCCTTGGCAATATTGTTAAATTTTGACATAGTTTGAAGAGACTTCAAAAAAATAACTCCAAAAACATATGACTCCTGTCTATACCCCCCCCCACACACACAAAATCAGGAGAAACCCAGCTTGTAAATCAAGCTCCTGCAGCCAGTAGTGGGTCAGTGGGGCATGGCCGGGCTCGGCCGGGCCGCGCTGCGGGAGCCCAAACTTTGTTTCGGCAGCGCGCCGTGTCCCGCTGAGACATTCCGGTGATTTTCCTCTGAATAAGTGCTGATTGGCTTCACCCTGTCTGGGCCGACGGGCGCCGATGATCGCCCCCGGGGTTGACTGGACTGGAATGAGTACAGAGTCACATCTCCTTCATCTCTGTTTCACTCTCTCTCTCTGTCTCTCTGGGTCTCTCCCTCTCCCCCCTTTATCCATTTTCTCTGTGGAAACGTTACAATGCCAGGGAGAAAAACAACAGATTTCTTCAGCCTGGCTTGGCTTGGATTGGCCTGGCCTGGCCTTGATATTTTTTTATTTTTTTATTTTTTTTTTATATATCTCCATTCACACTACGCTGCACACGGCACACCCACGCTCCTCCACTTGCTCGCTGAGCCGCCCGACTCCGACTCACCACGCGACCCGAAAAGTCCATTTAGCTCCGTTCGCTCCGTCTGAACTTTGAGTGTGTGTGTGTGTGTGTGTGCGTGTGCGTGTGTGTAGGGCGACTTCCAGATGAAAAACCAGGTCAAATCCCCGGGGTATATTAGACGCACAATCCATATTTATCATCCGCGACACAACAACTGTTTGCGATGCTAAGCAGCCCGCCTCAGACGACACGCGGACACCGGCCAGTGACCGAACCCCCAGGACCGCTGAGGTTTCTCAATCGGGCTTCTGAATGAGATACATTACCGTTCCCTCATTTGCTCCATGGGCACTGGCTGGGATGATGCAATGCCAAATGAAGCCGATAGTAATTTAGGACATACTGTGATGAATGCTTGAGTGATTAAACGGCATTAGCGGCATTAACGTCAAGTGAAAGCGCCGTGGTTTTATAGCCGGTGCTGGGAGAGTCAGATAACACAGCCGGTGAACTAATTGACGAAGATGGACGCGCTCCGACAACGACGCTATGTTCCCGTCTTCTTCGCTGCCCAAGCCCGGTGAGTGGGCGGCTTGGAATTCACCAAAGAACAGGCCGATGGTTCCACTAGGCAGTGTGTGTATACAAAATAAACCGAGTGTGTAAAATATCAGGGCTGCCCGCTATTTCCGTGAAATAGACTTGACTGCGTGAATCCAAGTGAAAGCCACGATTCCCTACAGATCTCAGGGAGGAGACCAGATTAAAGCCTGGAGGCAAATGTGGCATGTATTGTGGGGAAGAA
>NW_027279186.1:0-172500 GCF_046629955.1 Centroberyx affinis | reverse complement strand
TGCTGTTACACCCTAACACATCATTCCTACATCTTAAAGGTCCCATATCGTGGAAAACGGGATTTCCCTTGCCTCTTTGATTACAAAGGAGTTGGATGGTCTATCTAAACATGGTGAAAGTATCAAAACGCATGGTCGCCAACTAAATCCACACAATCCATATTAGAAAAGCGAGCCTCTAAATGAGCCGTTTGGACTTCCGTAACTTTGTGGCGTCACAAAGGTTCGCTCATTATCATTTTTGTAAGAAATAATAGACTAACAAAGTGTTTTTTTCAAAGCAGTTGAGCGGTTGTCATTGTTTATTACCGGAGAGTTTTCCCTACCTGTAGCTGCCGGGCCGCGGTGTCTCACGTTTCACTCTTGAAACGGTTAGCCAATCGGAACAGAGGGGTCGTTAATATTAATGAGCCTTAAAGACACAGCGACAGAAACAGCCTGTTCTTGGTAAGGCTCAGAGAGATGCTGGAAAATGAACGTGTAAAAATGGATTGAGAGTGTTTTTGGTACATGACACCACATACACAGCTTTGAATGGACCTCAAGACAGAAAATAAAACCCTGGAACGTGTAGAATATGGGACCTTTAGATTTTAAGTTACACTGATTTCTTGACCCTGCAAACATACATTCTCCATTAGTGTCAGTTATGGCTAAAAAAACAATACTCATCTAATGGAAGATCACTGCCAAAACTGAATCGGTTGTTCCTTGACCCAGGGCCAATCTGTCCACCAAATCTCATGGAAATCCATTCATACGTTTTTAAGATATCCTGCTGACAGACAGACAAACAAACTAACTAAGGGGCGAAATCAGCCTTCTGCCCTCAACATAAAACTCATTCTAGAATACAATCAAAAGGTATTCATTATTATAAGGATTGTCATACACGAGGCAAGTTTTGGGGGAAACACACAAAAGATGAGCAATGGTCCTAGGGAGTGGAGACAAAGGGAGACCCGAAAATCTATTCAAATGTTTCCTGGCAGCGAGCTGGTTGGTAACGGCACATCAGAGCTAATGTACTGTAGGTCCTTGGGCACTGCTGCTCCCCAGAGATGCCCCACAGGTTGCCCTGTGTACAATTCCCTTCAGACTTGTTCCTCTCAGGACAGTTAGTTTATTAAAAAGAGGGAAAAAAAATCATATTACTCATAGCATACTGGATTACTGGATCTTCTCCCGTTTCTACTTCCTCCTCCTCCTCTCCTTCTTCCTCCTTTAATCTTTATCATTTCTCTTCACCACTATCCTCTCGTTTTCTCCATTCCATTTCCCCGTTTCCTGCTCTCCTCTCTTTACTTCCTTTCCTAGCGCCTCTTTCTTTTTCCTTCTCTTCCTCTGACAGTGTTTTTCACCACAAATTGGATTATGTGACAATAACACCATTCTCACCTGTTCGTCATGTGAAAAGGTTAGCTAACAGTCACGTTTAGGCAAGACAACTTTGGTTAAGGTTATGGTTAGGTTTAGGCAACTAAAACAATTTGGTTAAGGTTGGGGAAAGGCTTTGGTCATAGGAAAGATTTATGTAAAAATGAAAACTTCACTCACAGTAGAAATCTCCTTGGTTTGAGTTGGAAACAAACCCAGGTCATCTGAGTTGAAGGCAGATGCTTACACCCATCCAACACCCTGACCTCCACATTCTTACTTTTTTCAATGTCACACTACTATCACACTCCTTCATGTAACCCCTTTCATGGTGGGAAAACATAGTTCTCTCACTTTTCATGCACGGAGTCCGTATTTGTATTTTAAGACATCCTACTACTAGGGCTGTAGTCGAGACCGCCTTGGTCGAGTCCAAGTCCAGATCGAGTCATTGATGAATCGAGTCCGATTCAAGACCAAGAAAGAGGGGGGTCAAGACCGAGTCGAGACCAAGACCGCAAAACTACGAGTCCAATTCGAGACCAATACCATAGCAATGTGTTATCCAAGGCTACCATTGTATTTATTGACTAAAATAGCACATTTTTGTTTATTGCCTAAAATAGAAGGGAGGTTTCTAAAGGCATTTCAACAAAATTAGCATGTTTTGAGGACAAAATTAATTGTAGGCAGCTTGTTTATGTTCATAACATACAGTAGTTGCACCTTTACTTAACTAGAAATGGATTAATCTATTTCACCTACTTTTTCTTACTGCTCCACAACCATATGCTGCTCTCAGCACTGCTTGATTGAAAATATTCTTATCTGTAATTTAAGAAGGCAAAAACGAGAAAGACAGAGCGAGAGCAGGAGTAACGTTACATATGGACATGGTGAGTTGTTGTTGTTTTTTTTTTTTTATCAAAACAAAGTCATTGGTTGGGTAGTTGGCATATCACCAATCAGCAGTCACTAAACCTTTCGGTGACGCATAACTTTATCAACTGTGAAAATTGTATCATTCGCTGCTGGTCACTTTCTTAGAAGAGATTATACAATAATATTATGTAACGTTAATTAATCCGAGACCGATTCAAGACCGAGTCATATTCACTACAAGTCCGAGACGAGACCAAGACCTTCAAAAATCGGTCTTGAGTCTGGTCTCGAGACCGAGACCGGACTCAAGTACTACAGCCCTGCCTGCTACCACTACTACTACCACTACTAGACTACTACAACTAGTACCACAGCTACTGCTACATGTACTACTTCTACTATAACTACTACTAATGCTAATAATAATAATCATAATAATCATAATAATAATAATAATAATAATAGTAAAAGTAAAGTACTTGTTTTGGCTGTTCTTTCTCCTTCTGAGAGACAAAGGAAAAAACAGGTGCTGATTGGACCTCAGGCCAGACGCTCAGTGAAGCGAGGACGACAGTTTGGGTCATTTTTCATCTTGTGTTCCTTCCTTCCTTCCTTCCTTCCTTCCTTCCTTCCGCACAAACAAAATTACAGTAACAATAGCCAGGGATGCAAATGATTTCTTTTGTTTCTCTCAAAAGGTCTTTCTATTGATTCTCGGGAACGAACAAGACAAAAGCATGTTTACTGAATTAGCTTGTTTAGGTTGTTACAACAACAACCCCCCCCCCCCCCCACACACACACACACACACACACACAGAAATGAAACGATCTTCAAAATGCCACTCATATCCGCAGGTACCGCACAGTGTTGTTTATTACTCGTTTGACAGAAGTTCATCGTTACCCCTGAGCGATGTTTGAATGGTTGTGTTTATAGTTATTTCTGCCCATCACACGCAAAAGGAGCATCACTGCGAGGCTGCCTGTAGGATAAAACAAAAGCAATGCATTCTGGGGTCATAGATCGTGTGTACGTGTGTGTCTGTGTTTGGGGCGGGAGAGGGGAGGGTATGGATGCGAGGGTTACGAGGATCAACGATGTAAATATTTAAAACATCATTCCAGATGATATGAACGACTAAAGATGTGTTTGGTTTGCTGTGTCAGACCGTCCCAGAAGTGGACACAGCGCTCGCAAGATTAGACAAATCGAGCGCTCCCCGTGTTTTTCTTCTCCCTTCTTCTTCTTCGGGGATTCAAAATGTAGTCCAGCGACCAATTTGCCAAGGTCTGGGGATATAAATATTTCACTTATAAATATTTATACCGACTATGCGGCATCGGTTTCGCCTCGAGAAATACATTAGTCAGTGATCTGCGCTTAAGTTTGAGATTCCCTCTCGCTGCAAAGCAGAATACAGTAAGAATGCAAGACAGTGTTCTGGAGCGCAGTGGATTCTAGTTGATCAGCATTGAAGCAGAGTAGAGTCCATTATGAGTCAGTTGTAATGGTGAAATATTTATGACGGGGCGAAACGGGCTGGACCGACTTTTACTTGTAAGTTCGCTGAGGAAACCAGCGGAAGGGAGGGAAACACACACACACACACACACACACAGAAAGAAAATGTTTCCTAGCTTTTGCTGTTTAATTTTCATTTGTTCATTTAAATCTCTACATGTCCCCACATCAGCAAATGGAACGAGGAATCAGTGGGAATGGTGGATGACTCATGTTAATTACTCATTTAATTACTTTATTATTCCCTTTTCGCCAATAAAGCCACGGTTCGAGCTGGAAGTTTAAGGTTTGAAAAGTTTGAATTGTGCCTGGCTCAGTATGCGCGATGATTCAGATCGGCATCAAGCTCCACCAAAACAAAAAAAAAAAGTTTTGAAAACGGTTTATCTGCCCTCTCGGGAAATGTTGCTGTACATAGATGTGGAAAATGTGATTGAGCGGAGACTGTAATTGGTAAGGAGCCATCCACCCCCATGCAAAAATGATGAGGCTGGATAAGGAGGAAGCTATTTGTTCTGACGCTGTTCGAGTCAAGCTAATTAATTTCAGCCAGACTTACTTTGCTGTCAACATCTTTCGCCTTTAATAATGGACTCATATCATCAGATCCTCACTCGGATTTGCATTCCCAAAGGGAGCGAATGCCAGGGCCAATTTTGATGATTTTACCCTCCTTGGTTATAGGAAGTTTCCTTGCTCATGTCTACAGTGTGCAGAGGGAAAATCACAGCAGCCTATCTGACATCCAAGCTGGTGTGTAGGCTTCATTTGATACAGATACATATAGTGAGTGTAAAGAACCACAAACACTATCAAAAGTTGGAAAAGGAGGCTTCTTTCAGCATGCACACTTGAGTCACCTGCCTCAAATGTTTCATGCGCTGCACCTTCAGTGTTTGCCCTTTACAGTAAAATGGGTTCAAATCTCACATAAGAAATGATTAATTTTTCATAGTGTGCTGGTTTCGTACCGCTCCCTATAGCTAATGTCTACAACGTAAAACTCAGTCAGGGACAGGAGGGAAATTTATTTACAGTTTATCACACCCTGAATATTTTAAGCCCGAAAATAAAATATTTATACCCCAAATAATGAACTTGCTACTCTCAGTCTTTGACTTTGTGTTGGCTGTCCCAACAGGGAATACACAAGTCAAACTAGATAATCTCACCTGCAGGTCTTCGCTTCATTGTTTAATGTCAATAGCCTTGAGTAATGGACTCACTAAGTGCCTTCAGTTTCTGACTTTGAGTCAGATTCCCAGGGGAATTATGCAAGCCTCTGTAGTTAATTTCAGTCGGATATCTCAGAACACTCGGTTCATTGTTTTGCATATAACGGCCATGAATAATGGACCTGCTTCAGTGCCTTGTCTTGTAGGTGTAGTCCCCAAAAGGACACCGTGGAAATAGAAAATCCCCATAAGGGGATTGCCATGCGAGTTAATTTCCGCCCGGCGTGATATGCAACACTTTACGGCTCCCTGTTGCTGCCTGTGCGTTGAATTATGGACGTGTTACCATCAGCGTATGTCTCCCTATCATTATCCCACAAAGGTCACACAGGCGACAGGTGACAAAGGGGACTCTGGTTACAGATGTATCAGGAAGGTCAGGTTCCGTCTGTCTGTTTTTTAGAAAAGGTCACAAAGTCAGGAATTGGTGTGTGTGCTGTATGATGTGATTTTGTGCGTGTGTACTCCAACATATGGCACATTCATGTTACCTTTCAACACAACATAGGTTAGTAATAGCCTTTCCAGATATTATCTCTCTTTTTCAAGCCTGGTTGTATTTAGCTTTTTTTTTTGCATAGCCAATGGCCAAGATTGATGATGCTGCAAAGCCTCTATAGTGGTCTGTGCAGTAAAAATATAAATGTTGTCCCAATATAGCAGTAATACCCCAGAGAGAGTTCTTTAGAGTGTGATTATGGCTACAGCTGTGATGTGGGGTATGTATGGGGTAAGTATGAGGCTGTCGACAGCGCCCAACTACCCATAATCAATGTAAAGATTCACAGTAAAGATTAACATTACAGTCTTTTTCAGGTATATCTCTGTTTCTAGCCTGGTTGTTAGATTTAGCCATTATTTGACACTCCCCAATTCTCCAGTGAGCGTCCATCATGGCACCAGCTGTGGTTGTTCTGAGATTTTTGAGGCAAACCCTGTATTGATACTCCATGTGCTTTAAGCCCTTTGGTTGGACCACATTCAAGACCGGACTGGACCGATGCCAAATTCAAAAAAATCGGTCAGGATTCCCGCTGGTATATCTGTGTTCAGAGTCACTTTGAGTTCTCTGGCCACAGGACTAAGTGCAGTATAACCTGTAAAATTTCCTAGAAAGTAAACTGCCTCTCCACAAATAACTCTTCCTCTGACCACAACTCCACACCAGGCTTTTTATTCACATGATTGACAGAGGGCGTATTATGTAACAGGCAATAATTTGTTGACCCTTCTTCATCATCCTTCTGTCATATTGGCTCTCTTATCCATTTATAAATCCCTTTCACATTGTGCGGTCTGTTCCAGTGCAAAGGAACCGGAGTGCTTTCTTACTTCACTAGAGATGATGCATGACATTTGAGCTACTCTACCTGCTCCTCCATGTTCACTAGTAAGAGTATCCAAGTATCCATTGTTTATGTGCAGCGTATCGCAGGTTCATTTGATTTCTGCAATTCCATGCTGACCCAAACCTGAAATAGAGCTAAGGACACTTCAGATACCTCTCCAAAAAAATGTTTTTCTATCCTGCAAATGGCCTTTATGCTCCTTCAAACCTTGGCGAATGGGTAAAAACACACTCAACTTTGACATGAGGGCAAAATAAAGGGAATTCAAATCTATTTTCCAGGGCTTTAACATATTGTGTGCTGAAAAGTATAAAAGAAATCAATGTTGTCCCAAAGTAGACGCACAGAAGTCTCTATATATTCCTTCAAGACAACATCTTTGACATTTAGTTTACCTGCTAAATAAAGAGATACCGATTCTTATATAATGTAATATTCTTAGGCTAGAACTTTTCACAATTAGGAGTTGGGTCATAGCTGGGGTGAAACAATGTGCTGAAGTAAACCATTTGCGAGCCATTGTTCTTCAATTTCCATATCAAAAGCATAATGTGTGCATGAAGTGTTTCCAACGAGTGCTGCGCTGCTTCCCTACTTTCTTTGATGTGGACACATTTGTGTTCAAACAAACACATTTTCCCTGCCCCTCCAGGAGAACTGGATCAGGATCCACCACATACGATTCTATTTCTGTCTCTCTGCTACTTTTAACAGGACACATCAGTGCTTTGACTCTTTTTTTCTTCTTTTCTCTCTCTCTCTCCCCCCAGGAGTACCAGATCGATATTATCTTCGCCCAGACTTGGGTGGACACCCGTCTGCGTTATAACAGCAGCAGCATGCGGATTCTGACTCTCAACAGGTAGTGGATTTTGCTGAAGGCTTTGTGATGATACTGATTAAAACATGGAATATGATAAAATAGTAAATGTGTAACTCCTAATGCTAATGTAACTCCAATTAACTGCAATGACTTACTTTTCATCCTTTACTTTTCATTTTGTTTCAACATTTTCATACCGTAGTTATCGCCTTTGAGACCAAAATTCTATTCCCTTTTTTGAAAGAAGCCTGTAATTAATGAAGCAAACCGATTGATGCGCTGTGTTTTGCACTGTCACACTGATATGGTGTGATCCTCTTGTTGAGAAGCGGAGCCACTTCATACATTTCAGAGAAATCTGGAAGAATTCAGCAGCGCTCATCCCGTACCTTCCGTTCTCCCTCTTTGTCTCTCTCCCCGTCGAACAGCAACATGGTCGGCTTGATCTGGCTCCCCGACACCATCTTCAGGAATTCCAAGAACGCCGACTCCCATTGGATAACGACACCCAATCAGCTGCTCCGGATCTGGAACAATGGAAAGATACTTTACACGCTGAGGTAAGAGCCTTCGAAACACCTGAAAACACACACCTTCACATTGTTTTCCACATATAGTCCATATATGTCTGTTTTTCAGACCAAGACCCAAATTGAGCAAAATCTCCTAGGGACCAAGATATGAGGTATAAGACCCCCATTACACCTGGTATTAACATGCGTCCTGGCTGGTCAGATTGTATCCGGATGAAGCAAAAATGTATAAAATCCAGATGTAAATGCATCAAAGATGTAATTACCCAAACCACCTCTGGAGGTGGTCAGAGACAACCAAGGTGTAAATGCAATGGCAACTCCAATCCATATACAACTATGATAACAATAATAATCGATTGCATGTGGATCCTACTAGGAAACACATACAAAGTAAAGAGGTGGACACATGCAGCTGTAATGGTACCTTAAAACGAACTAGGAGAGCTTAAAGTAACAATCAACAACTTTTACTCGCCATCACCAGTTGATACCATACAATACTGATTCAACCTATACCCAGTTCATGAAAGCATTCTGAACACATTCTGCCACACAGAAAGTGATGCGTTTTATGTTTCCAGAGCAGCTGCTTGTTTGGAATAAATAGAAGAACTACTGGGTAAGTTAGCATGAACAGTGATAGCCATCATGGCTGAACAGACTAAGGGATGTAAATAATACGAGGGTAAGTGATGTGCACTGCAATCGGAAAAACCAATCTGATTTAAATGTGGACACGAGACCCATTTTAATGCCAGATGAAAATGTAATCTGGCTAAATGGTATCCAGTGGGCCTTAAAGATACTATGTTGGGACCCAAAACAAATATGTCTGCGAGCCCTTTGAGCCATCACCGATAGACTAGGAAACACTGTAGGCCTCCTTTTCTGGGATTTCAGGCCATGATACAGTGGTAACTTTGAGGCAGTGGAGATGGGCAATATTGCCTCCAGCAAGGATGGGATTTGGTAAATAGGACAAAATAAATGGAAATTACATAACAGGCTTTAAGGAAAAGAAGTATTGTGAAAGAAAACTGCTGTTGATGGCTGCACTGCCTGTAAAACTGGGGGGGAAAGGACATTACTTCAAAAGCAAAATAGACAGTGCATCATGGCATTTAGAGAAGAGAGTATAATATGAAGATGGAGGGTTAAAATATGTCAGGTACTCACAGCAACCTTTAAGGATGTACACAAGGCTAGTCCATGCCTTTCGGCAGCCCGCTGAATACAAGAGAAAAACACTGAGGATTTATGTAGGAGGATTATGCAAGGAAAAGAAAAATAAGTTGCATTATAAAAAAATAGAGAGATCATATGTCCTTTGAGGTGATGAGAGATATTGTACAGGAGATGGAATTTAACAGAAAAAGCTTCTGTAAAGTAATCAGCAACATTTTCATATAAATAGATGTCCATTTTGCTACTTTCTATTGACATAGCACAATAGTACTTCAACCTAGGTCCAGGTGATGAACATTTTTTACATCTGCTCTAGGTCTTTCCCGGGAAAAATCCTCTGGTGCACAGGTAGGGATGCATGCTGCGAGTCCGGCAGCAGCAACAGCTGCTTGTTTGGAATAAACAGAAGAAGAACTGGGTAGTTAGCATGAGCAGTGATAGCCAACATGGCTGAACAGATAAAGCAAAGAGAAACTCAAACTGCATCAACAGAAAATCCAAGGAGAAAGACAAAGTCACAGTACTGGACACACTGTTTGATTGACAGGTGATCTCTGGGAAGTGCAGAGCAGAAAAGATGGAGACAAAAAAAACAGGTTTGCAGGATTACCACTTTACTGTAATATGAGTAAACTGTCCTTATTTGAAATGACTTGACTTCATACAAACACCTAAAACATATAACCTTACTAGACCTAATCTTGTTTAAACCCCCAAAAAATTAGGTATTTGAGGATTACCACTTTAACCAGGACTGCCGGCACACACACACACACACACACACGCACACAGTTGGGGTTCCATGCCTGCTTGTCTAACCACTATGCTGCCACCATCTAAGCAAAACTGAGGAAATTGCCATCGTATATATGGTGCTTCAATACAATCAGTACATGAAAAGAACAGCCAAAAGTGATAATATCATTTTACTAAGGAGATTTATGTCATCGTTTTTTCCCCTGTGGTTCTTTTCCTTTATATTCTCCGTGGCTGAAAAGCTGCATAGTCATTTTAAGGTGTAAAAATATAATCCTCACGCAAGACCTTGTATGTGTGAGTAGTGGCTGCGGCTTCCCAGAGATGAGGGATAGAAACTTCTTCCACAACATGTTGTCTTTCTGTTCCAGTAGCTGACAGCTTCTCCGTCTAAGTAGAATGACACAGAGGAAAGGGAAGGTCATTCAGTTTGTGTGCTGTGTGTGTGTGTGTGTGTGTGTGTGTGTGTGTGCTGTGGGTGTATATGCCCTGACCACAAAATAAGAGCCTCATTGTGTGTCCAGAAAGAAAATACTGCGGGTCAATCAGGCAGTCATTGTGTTTCTATGTGTATGTGTGTGTATGCCTGGATGCATACATGTGTGTATGGTATGTGTGTGTGCATGTGTGTATGTGTGATAGGATTGCGAGTGGACAGAATCTTTTCAACTTGAGTGGCATCTGAGTTTATGATCCCTCAAGCTCTGATATCAGCTTTTTTCACCTCCATTGACCATCAGCTACTTTTCTAAGCGTTACGGCACTTATTTGTCTCAAGTGGGAAATCTCAACCTGTCTGGTGCTCCAAGGGCCAAGAATTATGTGCAAAATAGCGTTTGAACTCGGTGTGATTCTTATCCGAAAGCAACTTCAGTGCCAAGCAGCCAGCATGAGCGCGTTCTGCTCCTGAACTTAAAGAGAGTTCTGCCTGTGTTGCAGGTGTCATTCACGCTAGAAAGAGTATAGCCTTCCTCTCAGTGTGAGTCCCTCTCCTAGTCTCCAACCTGCAAGTCCTGTGCCAGTGTGATAGACAGCTGTTACCCGCTGAAAAAGTTGTTCTTGATTTTGAGGAAGAGAGCTGCACTCGGCGAGATTTTTATAGAAAAATAAACCCGTTTTTAATCGGTCCACAAAGTGAGGCTGCCGCACTATAACTGAGACGCTGTAGACTGAAAAATCGAATGGACACTTCACTTCAGGAAATGATGAATCGAAACTTGAGAGCGAAATATAAACTGACTCAGCAGTGAGCAGCGGTCCGTCCGGAGAAAACTGGACCCACCAACGTTGGATCTTTTGTCTCTATCATCCCTTTTGGTTGCTTTTGGTATTGAGCATCACAGGCCGGCCGGGTTGGTGAACATGAGCGTGCTGTGTGCGGTTTACTGACGTTCCCTTATTGGATTTCTGGGCTCGCAGCCGCAAAAAGTGCAGCTTTTGCTTTAAATGTTCAAGTTTATTGGCTGGTTTTCCTGCCATGGATTAAGCCCAGTCTGAGCCTATTTAAAGAAAACCTTGGTAGCATTTTACTGCCCAGGTGATTTATTTTTTCTGAGCTGTAATTGGTGTATTCCCAATTCTTTTGATCCACCTACAAAGTCTAGCAGCAGCCTTAGCTCTTTGGTTTCTTGCTTGGATTTGAGTTCCTAAGTATTGACTGTGCTTTCCAGGGCCTATAGGGACTAGCCATATGATTTCTTAAATTGAGTAGTTTTCCCCTTTAGTCTTTGCATGTGAAAGCAGGCCTGTGTTTTGACAGAAGGGCTGGTTTGAGATCCGTATTCCTCTCTTAAAACATATGGCGTAGTGACCTAACCAGTGATCATGGGTCAGTATTCCTGTTTTTAGAAGCTTTGCGCCTCTGGGCTTTGACCTATAAGTTAATGCCGCCTTCGCAAAAAGACATCAGATGCTGATGATTAAACACTTCTGTCATTTTGAGGGATTTCGCACATCAACAAAGCAACCGAGTGTGAACCTGCACCATCTGGTTTCTGCCTGGCATCTCGTACGCGCTTTCTGCAAAAAGTACAGTATGTGAAATGAGCAATGATGAATACGGTGCATTCATACCATGTGTTTCCACGGGCGAGAAATGCAGGATGCACCCCACAGGTTGCACTCTGGGAAGGCCATGAACACATCGAGGAATATCTTTATCTTTGTTTTAATTCCTCGCTCTCTCTTTCTCCCTTTTCTCTCTCTCTCTCTTTCTCTGTCTTTCTCTTCCTCTCTAGGATGACCATCAACGCAGAATGCCAGCTGCAACTCCATAATTTCCCAATGGATGAACACTCCTGTCCTCTCGTCTTCTCCAGCTGTGAATATTGGCAATAGCATGCACACACACACACACACAAACACACATGCATATTGATGATGCCTATACACCTAACACCTGCTGTACTGTACACTTAAGCACACACACATCCATCCCTTGAGGAAGCTCAATAAGAGCTGGGCTGCAGACGTGATGTTGATTACATATCTAGCATTAAAATGACAGTTTTTAGAGGATGCATTAGAAGCGTTTCATTCAGATTCATTATTTCATGTCTTTAAGATTCAGTCTGCAAAACTGTTACCATTCCAACCAGTGATTTAAGTTTCCTACTATCCTTTAAAATTAGCATTGATTCAGTGTAATCAATCATTTTGTCGGAGTATGTGTCTTTTTTGGATATGATTTCCTTTTGCAATGAAACTCCTTCAAACTAGTTGGTAATGTTAATTACCTGATTGGAAATGTTAGCGACCGCAAATGGACATTATTTGTTAATGGCCATTTCTGAGCGTTTTCTCGGCTCTGACTTGAGATAATCAATTGAACATTTTCCGAGCATGTACAATTTTTTTCATAGTGTGATGAGATTGGAAGTTAGGCAGCGAAAGAGCTATCGGCCACAAATGGGCTCCCATTATGCCTCTGCTTTCAGTGAAAGGACTGGCAATTACAACCTGTTCCACTCTGTTCGTGGCCTTGTGAACGGACCAATCTTGAGTTTCTAGCTGCACTGGATGGGCAAGTAGGGTACATAAATGATTTCTTGTTGGTCAGCATTTTCAAAAAAAAGTACCTAATGAGCTTCGGACAAAGCAAAACCATTGAAAATACATTGTAGAATGTCAGAAAATGAGTGTGAATCCCTGAAAACTCTGATATCCTTCCAGAAAACTGAGTTACACAAAAAAGAAAGCAGCAAGTAGGTTACAGAATTTCAAACAGCAGTGGTTTCAGTTTTTTCCAGTGTATCTCTTTGATTTGACCACTCAGCAAAAATGATGTTATATTTCATCAGTTATGAAACAGATGCACTATATAAACTATGGCAAATGCAGCTAGAATCCTAGATAGCAGCAAAATGAAACTGTCTTTAGGATGAATGTCTCAGAGTGGGAACTCTAAATCCCCCCGAAAAGCTCATATCAGTGTCTTCATTCAGGATTTCTTGATCATTCACAGGAAATTACAAATGGAGATGGAGCTAAAACACTGTCCAAATCGAAAGTCTGTATACTGGAACATGTTTATTGAGATATTCCTTGGAGACAGCAGAGACGATATCCATAGCTGCATACATGATCAAAGTCAACTCTTTTTTTCCACACTCTTTTAGAAAATGTAAAGCTAATTTCCAGATATGCACACAACACTCATACGCTATTACCATTCATGCACATGCTCAGAGTCCACTCAGACCTAGGCTGGAAAAAACCCCCAACATGAAACCATTTATATGAATCTGAAGTTACAACATAACATGAAAAGCTCTCAGATACCGGAGACGCTCAAAGTGCGTTAACTAACTGAACAGCAAGTGTTTCACTCAGGTCTCGTCAGTCTGTTTTGCATAA
The DNA here is from genome assembly GCF_046629955.1 of Centroberyx affinis. NCBI lineage: Eukaryota > Metazoa > Chordata > Actinopteri > Beryciformes > Berycidae > Centroberyx > Centroberyx affinis. The sequence continues at coordinate 158,978 of NW_027279186.1, read as the reverse complement.
ACATGCTGCCTGCCTACAAATTACATATTCTCTGGCAGATGGTTTGTGAGATGAAGATCTGGTGCAAAGGAGGCGGGAGAAGAGGCAGATCAGAGGTGACTTATTGTCTCTCTCAGTCGTTGTACATCAGGCTGACATCTGATAATGAAGCAGTCTGCCACGCTCACCCCGCACTCTTATCCAATACCCTAACACAGTCTTTTCTTATATACTATCAACCTCTTTAACCCCCCGCCCAAGAGAGATTTTCCACTCAAGACATGTGGCTGTAACGTGCTATGATAGTGTATGAGCCTTAGGAAGCTTGTTTAAAAGGCTTTTAAAATGTTCTGTCTCCCCATTATGGCTGTAATCCATTTATTGAGATATATAAACATTATGAACGCGTTGATAGCCTCACGTCCAATACGTTCTTAGTAATTCTCAATATTCTTGCAATAGCAGACATATTCCTTAAAGGCATATTATACAAGCTTCAGCCAAGCAATATGAATGGTCAAAGAGTCGTTTCAAGCATGTTTCTAATGCCCATATCGGTTACTGTGCCAACTCTTTGTAACAAGGGAGCTACTTGGCAATCTGTCTTGCTTTCTCCTGTTTCTTTTATGTATGTATAATACTTTGGAGAAAACTTTTTGGACAACACATGCATTGGCAACCACACAATACAAATGCCGTAATACCCAGGAAGGCGTTATTTACGGTCATTGTTTGTAGTTGGGCGCTGTCCACGGCACTCGGCTGTGCCTGATACTTAACTGGTACAACATTTACCCTTTTTATTGCACATACATCTATAGAAGCTTTGCTGTTGCATCGCAAATGTTGGCCAGCATGGAGGCCCTTTAGAGAATTGGCTATGTGAAAATAATGGCTAGATATATAACAACCAGGCTAGAAAAGAGAAATATCAAGAGCATATATATATGCAGGTGTATGTTAAGTAATGTTATAATTAATAGTGACTTTAGCCCTAGTCTCAACTCTAAAGCATTACAAGTTGTAGCTTGAGAAGAGTCAGATCAGTTAAGATGAACAAACAGCTGTTTTTGAAATTGTTAGCTAGCTAACCAGCCAGCAAGCTAATTTACCTATTTCAATGTTATTTAAGGATAATACCAGTGTTTTTTAGTTTGTGCTAATGGTCTAGGTCAGTGGTTCTCAAGGTGGGGTCCGGGGACCACCAGGGGTCAAATTGATGAATTGTGAAACATCACCATTATTTAATTTACAAGACGTTAATGCAATTAGAGAATGTAGAAGAATGACTGTTTTGATCATAGTTTCACTGTTATCTCTCTACCTAAAATACAAATAGTCAAGGAATTCTGGACAAAATCATATCTAACCAATAACTATCTAAAAATATTCTCAGATTTGGGTCCAAGAGACAAAGTCTCATCAAATGGGGGTCCGTGGCTCTAATGCGTAATAAATTAGGGGTCCTCGATATGAAAAAGGTTGAGAATCACTGGTCTAGTTGCCTCTCTCCTTTACATTATTCCTGCTGGTGACAGCACACAGTCAGTATAATTGGAGATATCAGAGCTTGTTTTCCTCCCTTCAGAAGAAGTCATTTGCTGCCATTCATTTTTGTACAGTATGAAAAACAATTTCCACAGACTTGAAAATTGCCCGAGATAGATAATCCATCATAGTAAACATGAAGCCTTAATTTGGTTTTGTTAAAGTTTCTGTTTTATTGTTATTGTGTTATTGTCATTGTGCTCGAGTTGAGTGTTTTCATATCAGTATTGCGTTACGCTCTGCCTCCTGTCAATCACCTGACACCCACAGGAAGAAATGGAAAAGTCTCCTCCAAGAAATAATCCCTAATCCCTCAAAACGTTGCCATACAAACTTCTGTCACATCCATGTCTTCTCATTTGCCGTTAGCCAGAAGTTAATTTCAAGCTAGGTTTGAGGTGCAGGTGTATTTTAAAACTTCAAAAAACAAGAAAATGACAAAAAAATTACTTATATATGGCATGAATTGCAGAATGATTGAGGGAAATGTAGCTATAACTCTAAATGACACCTGCATTCTCCTTTAACATGCAACTATTAGCCACTACTTATGCTAGCTTCTACTAGCTAGTGTGCAAATCAGATGTGTTTACAACAAGACCATGATGTTAACTGACTAGATACTATGATGTGCTAGAGAACAAGCTAATCTCCAAATTATCCAAATGCTAGGCTTAAATACTCTCCGGACTGTACCATTACCTTTAGCTGCAGGGGAGTTTCAGTTAACAGCTAAACAGTCATTTCACTGGCCTATTATCAACATTATTACCACCACTGTTTTCAACATCTAATCACAGGCGATAAATACCCAACTGCCTGCATAGGAAGAATAAAAGAAAAGAAACTACATAAAGCAAACCCATTCCAACTTCCCTCCCCAATTCAGTCCACTTGGTATAGTCCAATGAGGTTAAACAGCAGCAGCATTCTCGCATTGCGCGCTCATCTGGGCCTCAACCAGGAAGTGTACCTCAAAGAAGAACAAGGTTAGAAACAAACCAGACCCATGAACCTACATGACAAAATAAAGTGGATTGCTCAACTGAAACGGGCCCCTTCCAGTAGAGAAACACTTAAAGAATAGCAAGTCAAACCATAATAATTATTAAACTACATACACTGTACAAACATAAAGTATGTTCACGACATAAACCACATCTAAAAATTGTACTTCTAAGTAATTGAAGCCTATTTACAGGTGTCAATATCGAACTGGGCATGTAATCTTTAATGCTTGTGGTTTAAGCATATTCCCACAGCTGCTAACATTGGAGCTTAACTGTTACTGACCTTCTATACAGCTATGCATGCTGAAAAGTGTAGATTTTCTACCCAAGTGAAAAATTGCTTTGAGTAAACACTTTTCTTTCCCCTCACTTTATGATGACTTCCTATCTTTACTGAACACACTACGCCAGAGAGAAGGGGGAGAAGAATAATATTAGACATAAGTCCTCTTACACCCATGCACACACACATACTGTAGGTAGATAAGTGGGGTTTTCTGACATAGGATAATAAAGTGGGTTTCAGAAAGTTTGGGAAATCACAGAAAAGTATCTAAAAGTAATTTATATCTGACGCACACACACACACACACACACACACACACACCTCTTAAAAGAAGGATGGGTTCTCGTAACGATACATCATTGGCTGAAATCTTGACACTGTACTCATAACTGGACTTTGTTTACAGATATATGGTGGGAGCAGACATCCCATGTCTTCTTTGCTTGGAGGACAGACAGGCAGAATATTAGAGCCAAGGCCACAGAGGACTGTAATTTATGACTTTGTGTAAGAACATGTTGCTTCGGGGGGCTTTTAAAGGCATGAAACACGGGGAACATTTTGTGGCGATGGAGATACAGTAGTAACACAATGGTAATATTGCCGGCGGTAGACATCATTGTGGAAAAAAGCAAAAGAAATATAATGATGGCAATAATTTTTGCTATCTACATTACTGTCTCAAAAAATGCCTCTATTGTATTATGGACTTGGTGATCGCTCTCCTTGGTTATAGATGGTTATCCTCTAAATGAGACCATTTACATAATTAGCCTGATTTCCACTACAGGGCCGAACAAGGCCAGCCATCCACTTGCTCATTATCACTGTCACTCAATTTTCCATGGTAATTGCTTCAACTTGTGTCAAGTGAGCCCAGATCTATTTTTTAAATACAAATACCATTGTTAATGTATAATGTTACTGATGTAGCCTTCATAGAAATCCTACTTTTTATGTGCTTTGTGCACAAATGTTTAACTGTTGCTCTACCCAGCGAGGAATTGCTTAAATCCTGCAGTTTTAATGCTGAACACGTGGGTAGTGGGAATGGGTAAGCTCCCACAAGGCCCCCTCTGTAAAGCATCTTGAGCAGGTCGTGGCCCTGGTAAGCTCCACTTGGCCTCTCCATGGAAAAATACTCTAACACTTCAAAATAGTATTACACTGCAAAAAAATATATCTATTTAAATAAGTCAAGGGCAGGAAATCTGCCAAAGCAGCAATTGTTTCCAAAGCAGTCTCACATTTTCTAAGAATTTCCTCGAATCAAGTGACAGTATCTTGAAATAATGGAGATCTTCCAAGAGAGTGAAATGTCACTTGATGCAAGAGGATTCTTGAAACCGGTTGATTTGCATTGGAATCAAGTGAAATTATCCCACTCCACTGGCACATTTCTTCTCTTGCTTTAAGGAAAATAAGATTAATACTCGACTAAATGATATGGTAAGATGTTTTTTGTGCTTTGTACTCTATTCCATGCAAACAAATTGATAAAAGTTGCTCAGTGGTTCTGCAGCCCACAGGTTACTGGATTACTTTTGAAAACGTATTGTATCAATAACAAACAGGAGGGAATCTGCACAGCAAAAAAAAAAAATGTAGCGTGGGTGCAATAGAGGAAAAAATCCCAGAATGTCAGAATAAAAGCTCCATGCAACACTGCTATGCAAAATACACCAGTTTATTGATTAAGCTTTCGTTACAAGACCTTCATCAGAACATGTGAAATATGAAATAACACCATATGGATTTCCAAGAGCAGGTGTGGATAAGTGTAGACACTGACAGGTGCACATAATTAGCAATCAAGTCAATCAGGCATCATCACTCAGAGTCATGAAGATTGACCAATAATATAAATATAACAGTTCCATATACAGAACACTAAACATATTAAAGAGAAATATACAAAAAGTCAATCAAACATCATTAGCTACAAACATCAAGACAAGGAACACTAATCAATACAATCAATATCACTGAATGTCTGTATAGATGCTGTCATTTCATGTTTCCTGTAGCATACAACAAACCTGCATTAATATATCTCACTCCTTCTCTCACCTTTTATCTGTATTTCTCTCTCTCTCACACACACACACACACACATTGCTGACGTTCTGTCTGGTTTCCAGATGGCTACCCACGAGACGAGATTATATACAAGTGGAAGCGAAACTCAGTGGAGACATCAGACCAGAAGTACTGGAGGCTTTACCAATTCGACTTCATGGGGCTCCGAAACACCACAGACATCCTCACAACGACCGCAGGTAAAGAAAAAAAGTCAGCAATGAAAGGTCAGGTGTTTGATTCCCAATATTTATATTTATAAATAAATAGAAATATTTATATATTTACAGAGTCGAAAAGGTGAACTCTGGCACTTAGAACTTGAATCAGAGAGAACATATTGAACGCTTGCCCTTACAAAAAAGTCACATGTGAAAACACACATTCATTTGTTGGTTTTCATCTGTGGGAATAAGTAATCATGAAGGTTGCACACTTCTCTCCATACGAAAATATCTATTCTAGATCAGTTGTTCTCAACGTGGGGTCCGGGGACCACCAGGGGTCCTTGAGAGGGTTCCAGGGGGTCCCCAGCAAATTGATGAATTGTTAAACATCACCATTATTTAATTTACAAGACGTTAATGCAATTAGAGAATGTAGAAGAATGACTATTTTGATCATAGTTTCACTGTTATCTCTCTACCAAAAATACAAATAGTCATGGAATTCTGGACAAAATCATATCTAACAATAAAAATAAAAAATATTCTCAGATTTGGGTCCGAGACAAAATCTCATCAAATGGGGGTCCGTGGCTCTAATGCGTATTAAATTAGGGGTCCTCGATATGAAAAAGGTTGAGAATCACTGTTCTAGATAACCAACATGTTTCGGCATCATGCCTTCTTCAGGGTGTCATGAGGTTTTCATATGTGAACATGTGACATTTCCCATGACACAATGGCCTGTGAATTCACCTGTGAATTGTCTTTTTGCATGTGATATTACATTTTCACATGCTAAATAAATATTGTCATATGCAACGGCAGGTGGAAACATGTGAAAAGAAAACAAAAACACTTAACACTATAAATTGAAATTTTTACATCTGAAGTAAAAGCTGTCTCGTGTGATGTCATAATACAACGTGAAAAAAAAATTCACATGTGAAAACCAATGTGTCCAAAAAAGCATATGTGCTTTGGATTCGCATGTGGCTTTTCACATGTGATTTTGTGGAGTTACGACTAATAATAATGCAAAACTGTATTGATCGCTGTAGGGAAACTTTTTTCACTTCCGCCCACTCTCCACAGAGAGGTCAAAGGTCAGGATCACCTATAGAACGACACCCATAAGAGCTGTGTCTTGCTCGAGCACACTTCAGCGGGACGAATGTTTGCTTGGACTCCAAACAAAAGACGGGTCTCCAACCACTTGACTGACCCTGCTGCCCCAAACGGTGCACAGGTTAACACCGGTACCATGCCCATAAATGTAATCATATAACTACAAGCTCCGAGCTCATAAGTATTCCCCTCGGGTGTAAGGGCCAAATAGGTTTTTCCACTGACATTAATCACCAAGATTAAAGATTAAAAAGGAAGTTTAATTATTCAACCCTTTTCTTTCTCTCTCCCCTCGCCTCGGATGTGGCTATTAGGCCTGGTATTCTTCGATGATTTAATTTTGCGTTGTTATTTGGGAGGCGGTGGCAGGGGCAGCTTTAAAAAATGTTGTGTTGTACAAACAGGTGCCACTAATTACACCCATAAGTGGCACGGGGCGGACAAGCTCCTAATACATTTTTAATGCTCTCACGTCGCCCCCCCCCCTGAAGATGAATGCAGATTTTAACGGCCTAATAAGCAAAGCATTATGAATGAGAGAGAGAGGGGGAGAGAGAGAGAGCATGACGCGGCGATTATTAACCCCTGTTAACCTTGTTTATGAGTTGCATATATTCCTCTCGGTTCTGTGCCATACGGTCTTTTGTCTTTCTGGAGAGACGCGCTCGGATCTGCATAATGTGACCTGATTCAGCTTTCTAAGAGCTGAACCCCTGCTCATGAATATTCTAGGAACAGGAGCGCTCGGCATGATTAGGAGAGGGATAACGAGGAACGGCGTCAAATTATTAAGGGCCACAATGGATAGGAAGTTTTTACGGCTTCATTGTGTTATCCTGGCGTTTTTTTATGTGTGTGTGTTTTAAGGCATGGGGCTGTTTGCTCTGTTTTATTGGAGCGGTACATATGCTTGAATCTGTCCCACATCCCTCTTGTTCATTTTGCACATATTGGGAGAACTGATCAAGGATGTGAATTTTCAGTCTTTTTTTCTTTCTTTTTTGGCAAACAGGCTCGTGTTCATTCCTAATGGGAGATTAACGGTTCGCTGCTTTTTTTGTGTTTCCGATTGAAAAAAAACAACAAAAAAAACAGGTGACTGATTAGCACCCTCATCTCGAGACACATTGACGTCCTTATAAATGATAAGTTTGCCCAGACTCCCGCTGTACAACGCTGAAACGCCGGCCAAACTAATTTTCTGCTGAGATGCGTAAAAACAACTGCAAACCCACACATCTACCTCATGCTGTTCAAGAAAATTAGACGTTTTCTCATTTATTTCCTCCCCTCTCTTTTTTTTCCCCTCCCTGTTTCACTTGCCGGAGATCCAGCCACACACGCATGATGATTAGATCCCCGGCTAAAAATACCTATCATTAATTTACATCATGACAAACTGCGAAAGTGCTGTGTTTCGCTTCCTCTCGCTTCTTTTCCCTCTCTTTCTCTTGCCTCACACACTCTCTCTCTCTCTCTCTCTCTCTCTCTCTCTCTCTCTCTCTCTCTCTCTCTCTCTCTCTGTATCCTTCGTCCCTCAAACGCATGAGGTATTGGGCTGTTTTAATGAGGACAGAGTGGACAGATCCCATGCCACAGTGCCACTGGGGACTCCTGCCAAGAATCCTCCATCGTTACCAATTCCGCGGCGTCCTCTTCAAAGCGTCCCCCCCGCCCCCCCGACGCGGAATCCCAAACGCTCCGCCGCTTTGTTCCGCTATCCCGCCGCAAAATTCCCCAAAAGCTTCTATTATGCCCTTTTTTCTGACGTTACGTTGTGGAAATGCTGATGTTCCCCTTCCTTCTTTTTTTTTTTTTTTTCATTTACAAGCCCACCGTGGAATCGTTGAAACGCCTTTTTTGTCGTGATTCTGTAGTGAAATTGCTGACAATCCTCCGCCTGGTTCTCTGATTGCATCATGGATCACAGTGCCGATATTCCATCCGATGTTCCCCTTTCTGTTTATGGGGCCCCCCCCCCGATTCCACCTTTGCACTTCCTTAGCCCTTCGGCGGTGCTCGCTAGCGCTGAGAAATGTTGTGAAATGAGCACAGTGTCTTAAAATGCAAATACATGCATTTTAGACAAACAGTGAGAGAAATACTTTTCCCCGCCATGGTAGGATTAAGTGGAGGAGACACGAGCAGAAACAGGCAGTAGTTTGACATTGAAATATGCAGTGGAAAGTAAGGCATTAATGGGTTTTCATTTTCAGCAAAGGTTTATTTAGTTCTTATTTAACCATGGCCAAAACCTTACCCTAACCTCAACCAAATTATTATAGCTGGCTAGAATCAACAGCAACCTTAAACCTAATCTTAACCAAAGTTGTTTTACTTGGATAAACCTGACTGTTAGGTAACCTTTATGGATGACAAACACATGAAAAGGGCATGTCCAATTGATAGTATTGTCATTGGTAATTGGTAATCTTCACTTAATTTGTGATCTACGTTTCAGTGTTTTCCCAAAATTTGGTGAGACTGTGTTGGAAGATCTAGACAAGTTTGCCAACATGGATTAAAGCAACATTCTGTTCATTGCATAACCAAGCAGGCCGATCATCTGGTAGAACATGAGGGAGCAGTGTGGCTAATGAAATTTGTTCAGGTTATTTTAAGCATTCCCCAAATTAATAAATACTGCATTGAACTGTCAGAACTCCTTTTGCCACATGGAAGTGACTTCATTACATGACATTTTATATACTATATATTTCATATATAAACATATATATGATATGAAGAGAACTGCATTCATTAACATTTTTCTCTATAGCTGCATTTTTGTGTCAATTTAGAGAAGGGGGAAATCAGTCCAGTCACACAGCAGCCACAATAAAAACATTCCAGCTGAGTTCACTTGAGCTCATTAATGAAGGAGTTTTCCCCAGAGTTTACAAATGGAAATAAGACCTGGCTGTATGGCATAACAGTCTGCAGAGCACAACAGAGTGCAGCACATGGAGTACATACAGGCAAGTCAGCTTAACAAGTATTCTGCTGGAGTCTGTAAACAGTGGGGCTGCGTACCACACTAGCAGTCACCATGGATGCACACAGCCACAGACAGTATGATAGACAGATTTTGCAGTCACTGAAATCAATGCAAATTACCACAAATTTGCCACATGGAATGGACAAATCATCACACTTTTCACATAAAATGGTCCGATCAAACCGTGAGTCAACAACCTACATCTAGCTTGGTCTTCTTCTACTAGACTCAATGACGCAGTGGGGTTTTGAGAGGGAGGAGATGGAATATTTTTGACAGTGAGTTGTAGTTTCATTCACCCCTACTGGTGTAAAAAGTTGAGCGCGCTGTTTTTCATTTAACCCGCATTATTATAGATTCCATTTGTCATGAGCCTTTGGATCGCATGCTGTTTGTCAGACGAACACACACAGTCTACCTCGCACTTTTTAAAATGAAGCCAGACAGTTTTCTTTTCATGAAACATATTGAAAGGGACCGATTTTATGTGGCACCTACTGTGCTGATTAAGGTATATTTATCAAGACGGGAATCCAAGCACAGTATTTTCCTTTGTTCCAACTTCAAGCCCATGTTTTTCTCTGTTCAGACCATTGAAAATAAAAGCATGAGCCAAAGAATTTGCAGTAGTTCCTGTGATAAGCAGTAAGCCTATGCTCATTATCATAGGAACTGATTACATATAACTTTTTCTTAATGGGATGTAGTCATAAAATCACATTTTGGTGCTTTAAATCCTGTCATTTTACTGCAAAAAAAACACCGAAAACTATGCAAAGTGCATTGCAATTTCTGTGAAAACTCACCACAAATCAAGTATTTTGGTTGCAGTAATCACAAAAAAAAATGAAATTCTGTATAGAACAACTTTGTACATTGTACCGCATGGGTGCGTTTAAAATATGCCACTCTGTAAGCTGTAAATACTCCTCTGTGCCAGTCCCACCAAGACACACTGTTCTACATTCATTGCGCTTGGCGATTAAAGTGATTCCGATTTTGATTCTGACTTGAATATGAGGTGAGACTCAGCTGCACGCTGAGGACAAAAGGTCTTCTTTTACAGATGTTTTATTCAAACCGACATCCTTTTCATGCAAAAGCCTGAGTGGCAGGAGATCATCAAAAGGTGTTCTTCAGTCATATTTAAAGTAATGGTTTTCTGATGCGGGAAAACTTTGTCAAGGTTATAGAACAATGGCTTTTGTTCGGCAAGTATTGTAGCTCAATATCTCCCTACTGCTGTCAATTAATGCTCGCAGTAACAAGCATCTTAGTTGGACCATGAAAGAGGCAGCAGAACAAACTGTGTCTCTCCTCATTTTTCTTCCCCTGACACTGACAATGCCATTGTATGGTTGCTTAAGTTAGAGAGAAGTTAGCGACTTTTTCCATTGTCTTCAGTGCTTTCCTCAAGTTTTTCTCTCTTGTTCTGTCTCTCCCTTGTTCTCTGTAGATCCTATACTCCACATATTATATCCTCCTCACTTTCTTCTCATCTCTCCAGTCTTTCTCCTCTCCATCTCTTCCTCCTCTCTGTCTCTCTCTGTCTTCTCATCTTATCTGGATCCTCACCTGCTTTCAGCAATTATAGACCAATTTCCAAACTAGGAAGGTTTCAGAGAAGGAAGTGGCCACACATCCGATTTCATTTCTGACCAATAATGACATCTTCAGCTCTTCACAGCACAGAAACTGCCATGATTAAAGTTACTAATGAAAACTGGGTTGGCATCACTGATGGCAAATGGTTCCATTCACACTTGGCTAATAGAACTTTCTCTGTTAAACATCGAGGATTATTTCTAAACTTTATCATAGTTTAATGGAATGTCAGGCTAAAACTACATTTTAGGTAAAACTTAAGTGAACTTAAGGGAAAAGGAATTGAACATCACGATTTCAGAAGAAGAATGGCATCATATGTGTGTATCACTACAGACATCCACAAATTCACATAAATGGAGAGAATTTAATTGGAAAAATCAAATTTGTTTCTTTATTACACCTAATATAAAAAGGCAACAAACATGCTGGAGGCAATGTGGCCACACAGATGCAAATCATGCACATATCTTCTGGAGTTGCCCAAAAATAGAGCCATTTTGGGATAGAGTGAATTCAGTATTGAATGAGGTATTAGGATATATAATCTCCAAGAAATGTTCCATTTTATACCTGGGCAATATAACTAAAGTGGTGCCGAAGGAAGAATTACTTGGTCAAAATTCTACACACAGCTGGCAGGAAGGCTATTACAAGAAACTGGCTTGAAACGGACCCACCCAGACATAGACAGTGGTTAGATATAGTACAGGAAATATTTGTGATGGAAAAAATGACTTAGAGTGAAAGATGAGTTTAACAGAAAATGGGAAAAATGGATTAGGTTTAGAAATAAAGACATCGGCACTGTATAATTTTATTGACAATAATGTAAATTATTGTATAAAAGTTTTAATAAGCAAATAGTACTGTAAACTGCATTACTAGTTGTAAACTGTAACCTCCTCTTTGCAGCTGTATGTTTCGATGTTGTGTTTTTGTTTTACTTGTGTATGTATAAAGGAAATAAAGACTAAAGTGATAAAAAAAGAACTTTCTCTGTTGTGGTGGGGAATGCCTCATCCTCCTCAACTCACCTTTGTGTGGTGTCCCCCAGAGGTTGATCCTTGGCCCCCTGCAGTTCTCACTTTATACGCTTCCCCTAGATCACATTATTCCTAAACAGAACTTTCCATTGCTAAGCCGATGACACACAGATCTATGTCCCGATACAGCCTAGTGACTTTGGCAGCTATGCCCACTTGAGACTTGCCTCTCTGATGCTGGATGTCTCATAACTTTCTCTAATTAAATGAAAACAAATCTAATTCCATCAAGCTGATATAGTTCTATCTCGGTAAAGCCTGCTGCTAGATATCGTAATATCTGATTCTGACCTCTGTTTTGATGGCCAGTGTAAGAGGGAAGTTCAGTCTTGCTTCCTTCAGTTGAAAAATATTTCTAAAATTTTGTCTTTTTTATCCTTTGCCAACCTTGACAAGGTTACCCATGCCTTTATCTCCTCTCATTTAGATTACTGTAACTCCATCTACTCTGGTCCCAGCCAGAATTCCCTCTAATGTCTGCAATTAGTGCAAAATGCAGAGTTCTAACCAAATCTGAGGATCATATTACGCCCATGTTGGAATTGATTTCACTGATAACTTTTAAGGCACTGCATGGTGTGGCCCCAAGCTACATATCAGACCATTTAATTACTTATGAGCCAGTGCACAGCCTCGGATCCTCAGGGACTTTCCTTGCTGTTCCAAAGTCCAGGCTAAATACCAAAGGTGACTGGGCTTTTGCAGGCAGAGCCCCGGGGCTGCGGAACGCTCTCCCCGAGGAGCTCCGGCTAGCAAAATCAATAGTATCCTTAAAATCTCTCCTTAAAAAGCACTTTTATGAACAGTCTGCTAATACACCATTTGTTTTATATTTTCTCTATTTTATTTTCTTGTTTAAATATTTATCTACTTTTATTTATTCATTTTATGACTTTTTGCCTTTTCTTATGCTGTAAAACACTTGCAACATTTAATTTGTGAAAAAAAGTGCTATACAAATAAAGTTTATAGTTACTATATTACACCTACAGTTATTTTTCTTTAGTCCAAAATGTATACAGTATGTGTGTGTGTGTGTGTGTGTGTGTGTGTGTGTGTGTGTGTGTTCCAAACAAACTGCACTCACATTTTCAAGAGTCTGTGTGATTGTATTTGATGCCACCTGAGTTCGAATGGAACAGTTCTCAACAGATGTCCATTAACATCAACATTAAAATGTCCTAAATGTTTTTAAACCTTGCTTCATACTGAATTTCCCTCACAGAGAATAAATGAAGATTGACAATAAACAATATAAGAGGTTTTCCATCGCTTTGGGTTTAGTGAATTGACGGCTCTGTTTCTATCTCACTTTCTCTCTCCCTGCAGGTGACTATGTGTTAATGACGGTGTACTTTGACCTCAGCAGAAGGATGGGCTACTTCACCATCCAGACCTACATCCCCTGCATCCTGACCGTGGTCCTGTCCTGGGTCTCCTTCTGGATCAAGAGCGACGCCACGCCCGCCAGGACGGCCCTAGGTACAGATCACCCCCAACACTGGCAGAAAGTCAGTTTCCTCACCTGTGAATGATCACCGAATAGCGCTGACGTTCGATGTTCTTGTCATCTTTTTGCTTGAGAAAAATCAGTTTACATAAAGTAAACTTTCCTGCCATTGCTCATGTCAGCTGTAGCTCAGTGTGACACTAATACGAGGAAAATGAATCAGGGGATGGTGGTGGGATATATAGTTTTTTGAGGATTCAACTTCAATCTGAGATTTAGAGTGGATGATGACAAAAGTAATGACCTAATTTTTGGGACAGAAAGAAAAGTGTGCATGGATGTGTGTACTTACTTAGACTGTAAATGTAGGTGTGTATGAGCATTCTTGGATAATTTCTGTACCATCAGTGTTGATTGTTTCCTTTTCATTCTTGATGTTAGTGCTAAATCCCATCTTTTTCTCATGATTTGATGATTGTTTTAAATTTATTTTCCTCCCTCACTGCATGCCTACCATTAGTTCATTTGCTTTCCTGTGGATGATGATGATGTTGTTGAAGGTGCTGATCATTTCCTGTTTGAGGTGGATATTGAGGTAAGTCCATCAAAAGTTTATTTCCAAAACTCTATATTTGTATTGGATATATATAGAGTATATAGTATATCCAATTTAGAAATTCAAACACATCTCTAAAACACACAGGATCCAGTCAGTAAAAACATTTTCCCAGCTAAGGATTTACATTACTTCCATTAAAAAGTATTTGTTTTAATTCTGTGGTATCAATTACTTTGTGAGAGAAGGTATCACTTTTCCTCAAATGTTGGATATCACATTTGGAAATGAAACTCTTCACATGCCCGCATTATATAGACAGTGTAAAAGGAGCCTGAAATGTTCCTGCTGAGTGGGTCATTTGTCATTCTCGCCTTGATAGGAGTTCATACCTCTGGGCATTGTTTGACCTCTTTTTTCGGCATTGAGATATTTGGTCGCCGTTTTGTGATGATTTATCAAAGCCATTGCCTTTGAGTGTATTTGAAACTGTGTCTTGAATATTGAACAAGTGCAAATCTGCACAATAGCGTGCGGCTTTGATGCATAATCAATGTGTGTAGTGGTTTTGAGGCAGTAGCTGTTTAGTATGGCAAGTTCTCCTCTTGTTAAGTTTACGAGCCAGCACTACCTGTAATAACTCATTGTTGTGTTACTCTCTTTGATGAGCTGACTTGGCCTTCATCTTCAGCCAAGAGAGAGCACATCCTCAGACAAAGTGCGCTCACTGAACGACTGTAGCAAGATTGTGATCCCTGACGGTAGCCATGGAGCCAGTGTAGCAAGATAGTGATCCGTCACCCCTAGACATCATCCAGCCAGGATCAGTGGCAATCAGAACTCGGGCATTTCGCGCCGCACGCTAAAAAGCACACCGCTGAGTTTAGAATGTCATTTTTCATTTTTCCATTTCCCATGTTTTCAAAGCGTTGAAGTGCACATAGCACATTCTTGGGGAGTGCGATTTGCGGCTTGGATACTGAAGTCGTCACAACTTTTATAGCCCGCTGTCACTCAAAATACAGTTTTTTGCTCCAACATTCACAAACGGCACAAACATAAAGCCGCCATTTACAGCTCAAAAAATGCATTTTAAATTCCTCACTGTCACATATTGTCAAGCCACATGTCATGAGCTCAGTCGATCAGGTTGAAAGTGAAAATTCTCTTCAGTCGAGTGAAAAACTATCTGCAGTGTGCCAGTTAGTGGTGCTACTCTGGCAGGAGTGATACTTCAGTTCTGGAGTGGACATTAAAGGCACATTTTATGCTAAACTCTGCATATTAAACACATAATTTACATTTTTTTATGAAACCAGGCAAGTTAACAAGAACAATTCTTATTTACAGCATCAACACATTAATCACAGGGAGTTCCCCAGTACTTCAGCAGTATTGTACTGTAAGCCAGTGGTTCTCAACGTGGGGTCAGGGGACCACCAGGGGTCCTTGAGGGGTTTCCAGGGGGTCCCCAGCAAATGAATGAATTGTTAAACTTCACCATTATTTCATTTACAAGAAGTTAACACCATTAGAGAATGTAGAAGAATGGCTATTTTGATCATAGCTTCACTGTTTCACTGTTTCCTCTCTACCTAGAATACAGTCAGTCATGGAATTCTGGACAAAATCATCAAATCTAACAATAAAATGATCTCAGATTTGGGTCCGAGATACAAAATCTCATCAAATGGGATGTGTACAAAATTAGCGGTCCTTAATATGAAAAAGGTTGAGAATCACTGCTGTAAGCCACTGAGCAGCTGTTGGGGGCCCACTGCCTTGCTCTATGGTACTTTGGCAATAGATGTAGAGGGAGGGAAGACCCAGTAACGTCCGCCACCCACCTGATCCAGGGATTCAAACAACCTCCCCCCCGATGTAACTTGCACCAGGACAGCACACACACTTCTCACTTACTACTTTAATGCCACAGACATTTCTTGCCCTTCGTCGGTCTGCCACTCAGGCAATATCACAGAAGGTCATCTGAAACGCCTCCGCGGTAATAAAGAAGTTATATTGGAGTTCTGTCCTCCCCTGTTCTTTATCAAGCCCAAAGACAAAAACTTCCCTGATAGTTGCATAAGGCTGCGTTCACACATAGCGTTTTTTGATGTGGAAAAAGCGCTGCCTGGAACACTTTTTGTGAGGAGAAATAAAAAGCGGATCACGGCAACGTCACCTGATGTTAGCTGAGCAGCTGCTAGCTCACTAACCAGCTGGTTAGCACTTCTAGCAGACAAAACAGTGTTGTGCAACAAGCAAAGGCTTACCAGATATTTCCAATACATGTCCAGTATAATCCATACTGCCTTTATGATCGCTGTTGTAATGGAAAGGCTGGAAGGCTGTTTCCCGTTGCTTTTAATGAGAAAAGGGCGCTGGTGGTTGGGGAAAAAACACTATGTGTGAACGCAGCCTAATAAAGTCGTGTCATGTATCAAGTTTAATAAGCTAGCGTTACTCATCAAGCACGCACCGGGCCAAACGGACCCTTTCCAACATAACGGACATTATGACTGTGTTCAACTTACTGAACATGATGAAAGTTGAACATCAAAACAGTGCGAGGCTTGAACAGGGTGACAGCGACAGAGGCTAAAAACAACATAAAGCTTTATTTTCAGAATGTCTTATAACTAAAATGTCTGAAAGCTTTTTTGCAGTGAAACATTCACTTTATTTGCCGTTAGTGTTGGAGTTTGTTTTTCCAAGCTCCAACGAAACCATCAAGGTAACATGAGGTATTGTGTTAGTAGATGCTAACGCTAACTACCGTGGCCGCGCATCGTAGCTATAATTTAGCCTGTTAGCTTGTGTGAGTAGTATTCTACAACGGCAGACACAGCGTTTTATCCGTTTTACAGTATTGTGAGTGTTTATGAGTACAAACAATGTCAACAGTGTCATGGTCAACAGTGTCATGAGTGTTAACCAGTAAGCACACACGTGTTTGTTGTCTGACCTCATTAGTAGCTGCTGACGTGCCAAGCTAATCACATAGAGATTTAATACATATTGTTTTGTTCATAGGAGCCACAGATGTAGCCACTGTATGAATTATTTTTTTTGCTTTCTTGCTGAAATACTATTGCTCTTTTGCTCCATCCTCAAAAGGAATTTCAAGGAAAGTTTTTAAGCTACAAGGAATGGTCTGCATAGTAAGTAGTGGATTTAGAGACATGGGAGTCTTCTTTTACTTTACTTTAATTTGACTATATAATCTTACTGAAGCAAATAGACTGTAATGTATTTAATGGAAGAATTGACAGTAGTAGGCTACTAATGCAGTGGAGATGACGCATAGCAGGGGACATCTATAATGGCTACCATTGTATGCATGTGTGGATGCCAGGTTTTATCGAAAGTATTGACTTTTGCTAGCTTTCACCTCGCTGCTGCTGGTGTGTTTTCCTCATCTCTCAACCAGAAGAGAATGAACACTAGGCAATAAGCTGTGTATCCTTCTCAAGGCTTCCAATACTAGGCCTAAACCACAATGTTCAAAACTCCTTTGTGTATGTGTGTGCCTGTCTGGCTATCTGTCTATCCACCTGTCTGACTGTCTGGTTAAGACACAACCAAAGGCAGTAAAAGCGTGTGATCTCTCTCAAACAACAGGTAGGGGAAGAGAGGCAAGCTGCCCCAGTCGAGATAAACATCCTCATTCAGCTCAACAATAGAAAGTCATTTGGCCTTTTTTCTCCAGTACATCGCCTCCGCTTTCAGGTCACCCCTCTTTCCTGATCCCGAAGCTGAAAGGGAAGAAGAGAGATAAGAGGGAGAGAGAGAGTGTGAGTGAGGGACAGAGGGTTAAAACTAACATGAGAGAGATGGAGAAGGGACAAAAGATAGCGGGGCCCGGAGTGGAGCGAGAAGTGAAGGCTCCCAGCGTGTAGTGGCAGGGGAGAAATGTCAGAACGAGGGAGGACGGCGGCTGAGATCACGGAGAGGTTGAAGTCCAAAGAGTAGGCAGGTGATGACACCTCCCCCCCGAGGCTGACTGCCTTGACAAGCTGCCAACATGTTCCAGGTGGTATTTCCAAAGAGCTGTCACTCACCCGCTACTCCTACAAAGTAAGGACGTTTGGCTGAGCGATAGCCTGGGAGTAAAAGAGATGAGCTGGGGTTGATTCCCATAGAGACCTCAATCTCTGCAGCTCAAATGGATCTGGACTGAGATATGCTGGGTGGGAGGCGGTGGTTGTTCAAGGGAAAAAAACTCACCCTAAAGCGGAATATAAGACCATGGATAACTCTCTGGCAAAGCTTGAATCCAGAGGGCCAATTCCAGCTGTGTCAGACACGTTCAATTCACTTCAGTTCAGATTTTATCATCCCATGAGGGAAATTCGCTTTGCAGGCAGGGCTAATAGCAAAAATACACTATATAAATACATAATAAAATCAGTGAAACAAAACCAAAGCACAGTAAAACAGAACAAATCGCCACAATGTACAGACATGCAAACATTAGTAAATAAGACCAGACAGGGAGTCAATAGTCCAATGCAAACAGTTTAATACACCTGCCATTAAATATGTGATACAGTTCCTTGACATTGAAAAATATTGTGTGGGCTGATGCTGGTTGTTGCTATAAGCAATATACTGTACATTGGGTAAATTATTCATTTTCCCCTTTCCGCAGCAACCCAGTGGCCTGCTGATACTGATATGAGTTACAGTTAAGCTGCAACTCTTAACCTGCCAAGTCATTCATTTTATATGGCCATTTTTCTTTGCCAGGCACACTGGGAAAGAAAAAAGTTCCTACGTTTGTCCCTCTGTGTCCTCAAAATGGCTCGCTAGCAGGGGCAGCATTCTAACACTAATGCTGCATTCAAGAAATGTTGGAAAGTCCGAATTTCCAACTTCTTACGAGGAAAAAACGGCCCTTCGAGTCAAGTAGGAAACATAGGCAAGATTTCTCAAACACAACATGACGGCATACACTGTTAATATTACACAGCATTACTTTTAACGTGTTTATAATCCTCACAATATACTTGAGTTTGATTTTCAGTGTTGACTTCAAATACTGTATATCAAAATACCTGGGTGGTAAGTGGTAAATAGGCCTATAGGAATTTGAAATGTAAAGTTGCACTTACAGTTGCTAATGTTCTAAGCTAACCAGCTAGCTAACGTTGCCAAATATCATTGACTATATGATTAGCTGTTACCTTGGGAACAGTATGTTTCTTCCCTGTTTTTTCTGAGTTGAACCACTGGAACACATAAAAGCTGTAATTACAACCTATTAGCTGGGAATTTCCAACTTTCGACTTTGAATGGAGCACAGTATAAGGGGCAACTACTATGAGAGCAGTCACTGATAATACTCTTGTCTGGTGTGACGAAATACCTTCTTTGGCTAGCATTCCTCATCAAAACTAAGGGGCATAGCTGCCAGAAAGGGCAGCTGAGGAGGCTTTTTTTCTCACAAGGGTCTAAAAGGAAAAAAAACAGAGGAAAATTCCAAAAACCAAGGTATCCCAGTGAGAGCCTTCACTCACGCGAACGCTCGTCGGCGGTGACACGACAGCTTGGATGTAAGAATATGACAGCGCTCCTCGCGGGAACTCTCTACCAAGACGATAGTAAGTTAGAGATAGGTGGTATTACAGAGGTATCAATCCTCACGCTCCCTACTGTGAAGAGATGGGGGAAATCTAAATGGGGTGCTTTTTTCACCGTGGGGACCAACTCGCTGTGATATGATCGGCTTGATGTAGGTCGTTTGTAGAGAAAAGTCTCTCTGTGGCACCTGGAAGCGCCAAAATGACAATGGACAGCACTCTGCCCAGAAAGCTGCCTTGCGTATTATGGCCTATAGACATCAAGCCCACTGTAAGGAAGTATAGGGGAAGGCTGGGTTAGTTAAATTATAGAATAGAGTAACCATCCCAGAACCTTTGTAGTCCCAAGTGTCTCCTTTGGTCATGTATGGCTCGTTGATTACATGCATGGGAGACCTAGCTTTGACTCAGGGCCTGAACAGAGTGCATGAAACACTTGGATTAAATTAGAATAGATTGAAATGGCAACATGTAGCATTTTAACATCAATGAATCATTACCACATTGATTTGAGACATTAGTACAATTACTGTAAACAAATGAGACCATTGCCGAGAAAGAATGCTTTACAGCACAAAAACGGAAATATTTATCTTCCCAGGCAATACACAACTTCACTCCAGTTCCACTATTCTAACTTCACATTTGCCAGCCTCATCACAATGCATATTAGTTGTTATCGTCTCTTATTTTTTCCTCTTGCTCTTCAAAACAAATTCAGGTAGAGCGATGCCAGGGAGGGGCAGAGGGGGGCAAACGGCAGCATCCTCTTCGCGACAGGGTTTATCGGAAATATAGAAAAGGAAAAGAAAGAGAAAAGGAATGCTGTGCTGAGACCAGGCTGAAGTCCATGTCGTCTCGTGACCTGATCGGTATTCCTCAGAACTATTTATAGAGGCTTCGTGCGCACAGGCGGCGGCCGGTGATACCTGGCTGCATTGATCTTTCTCTTCGGAGTATCCCTCTACACGCAGCAAAGATGACATTTCTAAACACAGTGGCGACACCCCGTCATCACCGGAGACGTGTGGCGCTCTATTAGGGTAACTGTCAAGTCTTTAAAATCTCATTTTGCAGTATTGCCTGTGTGTGAAGAACAGAGACAATATTTACTTCCTTTCTTGTCACACAGTTGAGAGAAAACAAGATTATTTTTCATCGAGGGGACGCAGTTACGCGGGTTTCTCACCGAGGATGTCTCCCGCATATTTGTTTTTACGCCGGCACATGTACTGGGGGTTTTCTCACTTCTGTGTGAACCCCCCCCCCCCCCCCCCCTCCCTATTCTCTTCCTCCGGATCTGAGAGTTCATGTTGTTAAGATTGGCTGCACAGACAGGGAGTCACCCAGTTGCCATGGCATCATGTAGCGACAATTCCCACAGAATGAATTCAACTGTGCAAACAAAACTCGTGATCCTGATTTGAAATAGCAACCGAGACTGTGAGCAGCCTGTGGGGTAGTTTGTAATAAACACAAAAAAAACCAACAAATGCACAAGGAGTAAACAGGTTGATTCCTCGAAAAAATGATGTCACACTGCTTCTAATGTACGACATTAATAAACAGATATTTGTCAGGATTTAAACAGAAAGTAAGAGTTTTCCCTGTTCCTAGTTTGGCAGTGAAATGTAATGAGTGGAGAAAGAGAAAGTCTAGACGAGCACTAGACCAGAGGAGGTAGCTTGAAATAGACGGGAGCGCTCGTCTCTATGGAAACCAGAGGCGAAAACAGTGGCACACACTGCCATGAAAGACATCTAGGAGATGTGGATGAAAGAGACGAGAGAAGAGAGAGAGAGAGAGAGGGAGGGAGGGAGGGAGAGAGAGAGTGTAAGACAAGGCATGAAGAGAAAGGGGAGATGACGAGAGAGAAAAGGAGAGAGAGAGAGAGAGAGAGGGCTGGTGCGCTGACGAGAGCGATGTGTATGTGTTACAGCCGTGGATATTGATGCCCCCAGTGGGCATTAATGTCAGCGGGTTCATCTCTCTTTGAAAGAATTGATTTCATTTCACCAAGCGAAGACAATATTGTCCTTTCTAAGACACCATAGGGAACAATCTCTCAAACGCTGACACCGATAACACGATAAAACGCACAATAAAAAAAAAAGTTATCCCCAATTAGAATAGTTATAATCACTAACTTTTTTTTATCCAAGGACCACAGTGGGTGGTGGATTACAATGTTAACAGCAACCTCGACTATTTTCCATCTTTTAGAGTACAAAAGAACAAACAAATGATGGTTAATTCCCAACCTGGCTTGTAAATGTTTCCATTGTAATTTCAGTTTCCAGTAGAGGTCAATTCAATGAGAATACTACAGCATTATCTAGCTCATTCATCACTGTCATTAAAAGAGAAGCGCACTGAGACGAGCTTTACCTCTCTAGGGATCCACTAATAACCGCAGTGTGTACATTGGCCCGGATATAACTGTCAACATAATCTGTCACTTTTAATTAGAGAAGTCCGCAACACACGTCTCAATGGTAAATTATGTCTCTGTCACCTAGAACATTGGAATGACTGTATCTCACACATAGTATACGACACATTCTTTCTCTACATTCTTGTGTTTTTGGGTTGAGGCCATGAAGCTTGTTGTCATGTTGTCATGAGAAAAGACTCTGGTGCACAGCGCGGATGTGTTGCCATGGCAAAGTTATCACTATTCCAACTTTCTCATGCTCTGGACACCAGCAATAACACAGCACTTTATTGTCTGTTTACATGGACATTTGCCTTGTATCCAATGCCTAAAACAACAATTACTACCACTTGTTTAAAAACATGTCCATTTAAAATGTAATTTTCCCAATAATAAGACTTTTACTTCCTTTTATTGAATAGATACTGCTCAAGATGAATGATTTGTTGAAGATGATTTTTACAACACTGTGGATTTTGATAGAGACCTTGACTGACTGACATGAATTTAGCTCTTGAAAACAATGTGGGGGAAAAAAGAAAGTTAATACAGATGATATCATAAGAAAAAATTACAAAATCGTCAAAATTCTATGGCTGCCATCTTTAGTGTTTTGACCAAAGTTTACAATGTAATTTCAATATGTGTAATTTCTATTCATTCTAATTCTAAAGAGACTCCACAGTATAAATAGGAATAGAAAGCTGACTTTTTACTGCATGCTTGCTGCATTACTGCTGCACTGCTGCTCCACCACAGAGAGAAAAGTTGTGTTTCAGTCACAATTAGGTGCAAGGAATCACTGATTTGTCGTTTCCCTTTAAATGCCTACCTGCCCAGCATAGCTGCTCGATCTCTCTCGCTCTCCCTCTCTCTCCCTCTCTCTCCACTCCTCTCTACTACCGGGCCCCCTGGGGGTCTGCTGCCGTGCCCGGGAGCAAGGGCGGGTCCGTCGCCGAAACCTTCCCCACACCGCAGATGATTCGCCTACATCCCTCCATCCTCCATTCATCGCAGTCTCCTCTTCATCGTTCATATCTGTTAAATAAACATGCTCATTTGCGTTCAATTGATGGTGTGGTCCTTGGCTCGTGAAAGGTTCTCAACCCGGGGGGCTCAGGACTCACCAGGGGGTCATGAGATGATTTTAGGGGCTGGCAACATGACTAATGACATGGGGAAAAAATAGATTTCTAATATGCAATTTTACTGTCATGTTTTTGATCTTTGGAATAAATGCTCCGTGAAATAATACGTATTCGCAGCCTTCTCATTGCGGGCTTCTCTCTAGAGCTAATCACGTACGATTCCCCCGAGAGGGAAAATAAAAAAAATCATCATTTCGAGTCGGAGTCTGTTCATTTACACCTGAAACTGGGGGCCATCACTTTTGATTCGGGGGTGTTGAGATGAACAGTCAAAACAGATTGATGCCTACAGCAGCTGTCGAAGTGCTAATGGAGCACTAATACAGGATAGATGCAGGACTGGGGACATCTACCCAGAATACCCCTATATATTATTAATGGTGATTAATAAACTACTGCCCAGCCCTTGTATAACCAGTGACTTGTCAGTTGACCCCGTCCCTGTAAAATGACACATGGCGTTACCTCCCTAGGTATCACCACAGTGCTGACCATGACCACCCTGAGCACGGTCGCCCGGAATTCCCTGCCCAGAGTGTCCTACGTGACGGCCATGGACCTGTTCGTCACCGTCTGCTTCCTCTTCGTCTTCGCCGCCATGATAGAGTACGCCATGCTCAACTACTACTCCTACAGCGTACGGAGACCCCCGCCCAAGACGCAGAGGATGGTAAGGCTGTGTGTGTGTGTGTGTGCGTGTGTGTAAAAGGGTGAGGCTGATCAGTTTTCCTAAGAGTCTAACAGCCCCGCGAGAGTTTGCCATGTTTAGACCCCTGTGTTCTTGGTAGTGGGGTAAGTGGTTGTTGCATACTCCCTCTCTTATTCCACATTTGTACAATCACTTCCCTTCTCTCTCTCTCCCTCTCTCTCTCTCTCTCTCTCTTTCTCTCTCTCACTCACACACAGGGCTTCCTAAATAAAGTCAAGATAAAAGAACACTATTGCGAGATGACACAGGACAGAATCATTCTAACAATTATATGTATAGCATGTTAAATGTTGAATTTTGTGTCCTTAGTATATTAATTGTTCATTATCGCAGAGTTACATTAGGGCCTAGGGTATCCAAGGTGCAGTGGACCTTGGATATAAAGGACCATACTGGTGTTTTTGCATGTTTTAGCCAATTCATGTATACTTTACAATACTATTGACCATTTCCCAAAGCATACCATACTTTTTAGATGTGGGGGGGAATGTTCACACCAAGTTACTTGATTGCTGCGTGGCAATTTAGTTTAATGCCTGCATTGATTTGAAATGTCTAGACATCTTCTGGTGTGTTCACATGCTGGTGGAAAGCTCCGACATCTGGGAAGTCAGCTGCCAGACGGCATTGCATTTCTGCAATATTTGGTCTGAAAATCAAGCCCAGAAGTCGAGTAAATATTCCAAAATCTAAAAAAGTACGGTATGCTTTGAAACATGGTATACTGTATATAATATGTGTGCAATGTAGTAAATGTGCTAAAACATGCAAAAACACCGGTATGGTCCTTTAAGGAAGCGCTAACCCTAAAATAATTTCCTAAATATGGTTTTGAGTTTGAGTTTTGGTATCATATGATGGTCTGAATGCTGTTTCAGAGGCTTTTCCACCGAGCCAAGGATAAAACACTTAGAATCCCTGTAACTTTTGGCAGGAAAACGACTTCAGTGTAAAGACATTGTTAACAGCCTTCTAAAACCCTAGCGTGTAAACATACGTACAAGTATGTCTGTCCACATGTATGAGCATGAGCATGAGCAGCTGTCTGAAAGCATTTCGCCGAGAGTTGATTCCTTCCCAACAATCCTAATGCTCTGCGTGGGCGAATTCAAGGCTTCCACCTGCCGAGAAGGCTTTAATGGCGGCGGCACACATCCACTTAAACTGAGTCACCTACTGCTGCTGTCGTTTCCCGCTCTCCACGTCCCCTCCCTCTTCATTATTCCCCCCCCCCCCGCCACCGTGGAATAGTTCTGTTGTGCGCGTCTCGGGGTTAACGCCAAAGACTGTCAGCTTCGGCGGAACAATTAAGTTGTGTTCCGTCCAATCCCCTCCTCTGCATTCCTCTCGCTGTATACTGTATTTTGGCTGGTCTGTCTGTGGGGAAGCCTCATATTCCCCCCCCCCCCTCCTCTCTCAGCGCGGTCCCTTTGTGCCGCCCACTCAGTCAATTCTCCTTCTGCACTACATACATCCAACTCTCGCTCTCTCTTTCCATCTCTCTCGTTTTCTCTCACTCGCTCGCTCGCTCGCTCTCTCCCTCTCCTCCCACTCTTCCCCTAAGAGTGGAAAAGACGTTTGAGAAGAACTGGAAAAAAAATGTGCGAAGATTTTATCACAATTAAGCTGTCCCATACAATTTTATAAGCATCAGGGGGGAAAAAATCACACAATAGATTTTCTCACACTATAGTTGTACATGTGAACACAGTAAACAGTAAAAAAAAAAAATCAATCACTCTCATTACATACCTTTTCTGTGTACTTGTACATTTGTACATTTTGAGTATTTTTTGAAGTCGGTAATTTTACTTTTATTTAAGTGTGTACTGACTCAAGTATTGTACTTAGCTACACATTCATTTCTATTTAATTTAAATCACATCCATTCAGAGCACAAATTTTGGAGTCCTTCCATAAACATGGAATTTCCATAAACTGGCTTTCCATACACTGGCAAATTGTATGGCACCATAAATGGTCCATTGTGGCGGCATTAGCAGGGGTTTTGTCAGCAGATGAGAGAAGAATCAAAGCAGAGAAGAGTAATCTGGTTTTACTTGATTTATGCACTTTATTTTGTAAAGTTTGTGTTAAGTTTTTTTTTTTATTAAAAGAAGTGTGAGTCTAGTCTGAATTCTGTCTTCTCATCCTTTTGCATGGAAAAGATCATATGTAACTGTCTGTTTTTTAACTAGCTTAACAAGCGTCTTTTTACTTTTTCTTCAAGGAAAAATCCACCCTAAAACATTTTAACACTGTTAAAAACAGCTGTTGGCAATGTACCTTGCATTTCTGGGTCCATTTTGTTGTTTGGTGTATTTTTATTATTCCTGCAGATAAACTGGCCAAGCGTAGATGACATGACATCACGTAAACACATTTCCAGTGCAGCTACAATGAAGTTTGATAGCAGAAAGTTTTTCACCTATCTATATCAACAGTAAATGTCAGCTTTTGGTGTCAGTCCCTTCAATCAAAGAGCTTCTTTCTAGACTCAATATTTTGCTCCGACATTCATCAATCACACAGGGAGAAATCCATCGTAGAAGAGGAAGAGATACCAACACTCCAACACAAACCTCAACAGACCAGAATGCAATGCAGCTAGAAGAGGTGTTGTGTTTCATTAAGGGACGCACACACGTTCACAAAGTAGCTAGCTATATTTATATTCCCACACACCCCACCTTTAATTGAAAGCAACACATTCACACCCCTTCTCTGTGGAGTTGTCGAAGGGCATTCTGGGAAATCAGTAACTGAAGTAGAAGTAGACCAGGCAGTTTGAGGGAAAGTGGGTACATCAAAAATGTAAATGAAAACACCAAATATATCCTGGAAAGCACTGAACCTTACACATTAATTAAGAGTACCAAAGGGTAGATTTTTCCTTTAACTAGATTTTTACCAGTAATTTTACTTCTATGTAAGTAAAATTTCTTCTGCTTGAGCTGGATGTTTATTTATACTCTGTCCACCCCATGCAGGCCTACTCAGCCCTCAACATGGGCCGTGCCCCGCGGTCGGCGATGCCCATGGGCAACTCCCTCTTCTGGCACGACTACGACGACAACTGCCTGTACGAGTGCCTGGACGGGAAGGACTGCAAGAGCTTCTTCTGCTGCTACGAGGAGTGCAAAGAGGGCGGCTGGAAGAAAGGCCGGATCCACGTCAACATCCGCGAGCTGGACTCCTACTCTCGGGTCTTCTTCCCCACCTCCTTCCTGCTCTTCAACATCGTCTACTGGGTCAGCTACCTCTACCTCTAGTTAGGCGCGTGATCCGAGGGTCCGGAAGAAACGGGAGTCCGGAGTCCCCGTCTTCTTTGCGTCGGGGCTCGTGATTCGAGGTCTAGAACTAAGCGTTGGGAGGAGGACTTGAGGCGGGAGTCTAGCGGGGAGTCTTGCGAGAGACGTGCTGCCGTTGGACCGGTACGACTGAAGAACACCGGTGTTGTGGTGTAAAAAGGGCCACGGTACGGTACATTTGAGCGATTGGGGATTGTGGCACTCTGGACAGATCTGGACAATAAGGAGATATTCGAGAAAGAAGAAGAAGAAGAATGAGAATAAAAAGCTTAGCAGTGATTGATTGGTACTGTTTGTGACTCTCAGAAACCAAAAAAAAAACAACAGACAACTGCGATTCAAGAGACGTTTGGGGTTGCACTGCTTGAATCCTGGTCGGCGAGATGGCGAAGCATCCATAGTGCCTTCTTCAGAAAGGGTGCGACACCGAGAGACGCAGCTTCAGAGTCCCCCCCCCCCCCCCCATTATCTTTATTACCTCATCCATCACGCCGCCGCATGCTGAGCTGTTTATTCTTTGATGAAACCGACCCGGATAACAGTTTCCACCACTGGAGATGCTTAAAAGCGTCCACTCACCGTTCAGTTCGTAGCACATTAGTTTTAGTTGTACTCTAGGATTAGTTCTACTTTCTAATAATAGTAACGCTTCATTATTATCATTGGGATTAGTCGTGTTTTCACTGCAGCTCTGCTCGTTCACACATCAGCTGTTAATCGTTAAGTGAGAGTTAAGTGTCATGGGCAGTGGTTTGTATGATAAAATCTTTCTTTATGGAGTCAGTGAGCTTTACAGAGACGACTGTGTTCATAATGCTTTCTGACCAGCCAACGCAGTTTAGATGCCAAGAACATTTGGGTGTTTTTTTTATTAACACACAATGTATAAGAACTGCATACATATAAGCATATATACAAATATACATGCAAAAAAATCACCTGGTGGGCATTGTGCACATTATTGCCTTGGCCCTGTCCAAAACAGAACATTTTCAACTGCACCAGTTTTCAGCAATGTTGTTGACACATTGCTATTAGGGTAGACCAATATATAATTGTCTGATAATGTAAGGCCTATTTATTAAATATCAGCTATCGGCCTGTCACTGATGGAGGTTCCTCCCTGACCACAACTGCATAAAAACAGTCTGCAAAAACCTGCAATGACATTTTATTTCCTTTACACATTTTAATTTTACATTTAATAGTCCAATATGTTTATTTAGTTTTTTTGTAAATTCATTCTTCACATTAAGGCAAAAGGTGTCCCAGAGTTTCCCCTGTAACTGAATAGGCAAGGTGGGTCACCCTGTCTTAAGGAAATTCATCAGTATGGGTTTCAATGGAGAGTTTTAGTGTCACATGACAATCTAACTGCTGTTTCAGAGGCTTTTCCACCCTGACAAGAATACAATTCTGGGGGAGAGACTGAAAATGTATAATTTAGTGGCATGAAAATGGTTAAATTTAAAGATACTGAATATTGGCGCAATATATCAGCAGCTTCAATACAGAGATATCGGTATCGGCCTTCAAAAGCCAATATGGGTTGAGCACTAATACACTTACAAACATTTTTCAAAATTTAGTAGAGCTTGAGTGGATAAAATTGGGGTCTTGATGAAAGTTTCAATACCGTTACTTTTTTTTTGTCCCTGATGAAAACTGGAATGGATTTTCTGATGTCCTGCCATACATAGGACATAAAGGCACACCCCGCTGTGCCCAGCTGGCAATGAACATAGGTGCTGTAAAATAGGTTCTATATATTGTGATAGTCCATACACCCACAGACACAGAGTCATGTTGAAAAATGAATGATCTATAACGGTTGCTGATGACGCTTGACGGAGTCCCACATCCCTTCTTCAAACATGTAAAATTGATGCCACATGGAGGCACACAGACAAAGTTCAGAGAACACAGGGACGGATAGGACGGAGGGTGTTTGAAACATCTTGTTTTGGTTTCGTTTACTGTTATATGGTGTTTCCGCAGTTGTTTGGCTTTGTAGAACAACCCTCCCCCCTCCCACTGCCCCCCCCCACCCACCCCTACCACCCCTCTCTTTTCTCCCGGTATTTGTATGTTCAGAGAAAGCTTTTATGTACGATGTATCTAATTAACGTTTCTATTTTCATACAGTTATATATATGGAATGTATGTTAGGCCGGTAGCGAGGCCGGAGTCGATCCGTTTTCCAGTTCAGTCAGTTCAAGGAGCGTAAATGAATTCATATTTGGGGGGGGGGGGGTCCTGCATATTCATATGGCCTCGAGACAATTAGTGTCCTGTCCAGAGGTTTGTGCTTGCAAATCAAGCTGCCTCGAGTAGCGCTAGAGAAACTGGAGAGGGGCTATTGCCCTATGGGCCGTTACTTACTTTGCTGACTTAGTATATTAGCTCATTTGAAGCAATTCATAAAGTAAAATTTCATTGGAATTTAGAAACTGCAAAAAATAATGTTCTATCTATCTATCTATCTATCTATCTATCTATCTATCTATCTTAGTCCTTTATGAACTGACTGAATTGAACGGAGTTTGGCCCACGCAGAAGTAAACTATCCTCACCTCTGATATTTCTACTACACTTTATAAGTGTCTTAGTCCGTTGAGATACTTCAATAAAACAAAATCACTATTTTCTACGTCTTTATGGAAATCACCTGTGTGTTTCAACTGATTGGGACCTGTATTTATAAAGCCTCTCAGCAACACGAGTACTAACCCAGGATCAGCAATGGCGTCATACGAGGATAATGAAATCACTTGAAATGGAAGTGGGTACGGGCCCAGGATCAGGGATGAAGTCATACAAGCATAATGAACTCACTTAAAAGCCTCCTCCAGGGACCTCATCACCCCATTTAAATTTCTAAGCTTCTCTGAAAACAGCCCGTCTCCAAAAGTGGTGTGTAATTACATCCATCAGTTACAATCTCAGTCACACTGAGGCTCGGGTGTGCGGGGGGGGTGGAATCAAAGAAAAGAAAGAATGTTTTTTTTCCCAAGTGTCAGGAATCAGTTGTAACTCAAACCAATCGTTCACAACTTGTTTTAATTTGTGCTAATTGTTAGTGAGGTCTCTGGAGGGGTGGGCTTTACAGAGCCATTCTGATCTTGGATCAGCACTCCTAAGTGAATATTTTATGAAAACAGGATCTAGAGTGACAATAGTCAGGTATGTTTTTCTAGTGCGTGGTACATTGCTTATATTAATAAATAATGTTTTTGGTCAAGCGCTACTCTGAAGTCTTTTTGTGCCCATGGCAAGATGAAAGCTACAAAAAACATTAACCTATGTTGTTGAGCAGTAAAGCAGGCCTACAGGTAACTGCCAAAGTAAAGAAAACAAAGGCATAGTGTCCTAATAGTGTGCTGAGCCACCATGAGCCGCCATTAATATGTGTCAGTGTGCCTTGGCATAGATTGGGAAAGTGTCTGGGTCTCTGTTGGAGGGATGCAGCACCATTCTTCCACAAGAGTTTTGCACTTCCGTCCAGTTGCCCCTAGTTAAACAATAAGACAAGCAATGGACAAGCTTCATCACTGATGCTGACTGATGTGATTGTAATGTGATTAAGGCAGTAATGCAAGTAAGGCAGGACCCATGTAAACAAGCGTATCTGCAGTATCATATGCACATAATACCAGTCAGAAAATGTATACACCTTAATCACATTTCTCTAAGTGTGATCAAGCTGCATAGTAGTTTTTTGTCCTCTCCTTTTGAATAGTCACTATATTCATACTGTAAACATAAACATACTGTAGACACTGAGATTTCAAAGCCCAAATAATGGCCATTTTATGCATGACCCTAAGCATGATGGGATGCAAATTTATGAATTGCCATAGAGATAACAGTGTCAAAGCACAGTATACTTTGTATCCCTCATTTGCTTATTTTTTCTTCTTACTTTGGCAATTACCTATACGTTCACATGTCCCCACCCCTTTTATTAATGATCAGTTTGATCTGGGTTTCATTCAAATTAACTAGAGAAGCGTGATTCTGAGCTAACACTATTATGAATCTACCTTCATTGCAAGTCCTCCATGCACACTTGATATGCATGGCGGTGGTATTATAGAAAGAAGACTTGTTAATTATTGTAGTGATAGATGTGTGTTTTGCTTATGATATCTCTTACCTTGAAATATTTAGTTAGCCTAGGATTTATAGTCAAAATAAACAGACAGTGCTTATTGATTAGTATCATTAGTCCATGAGACGTGTATGTCAAGAGGCTGTGATGGACAAGTTGAAAAAGGAAGCCTATCATATACAATGGGATGGGTTACAAGTATCCTCAGGCAGGCTCCCTGGCTAATAACACTGATACCACTAATATCCAATGACAGATGCACAGGCACGTCACTGCTTTACCCTGAGTTTGTTGACCCAGTTTTGAGCGAGCGGCAGAACAGAGAACGACAGAGTGAGAGACAGACAAATAAGAGGAAGGGAGTCAAAGAGTGGATATTACAGCACGGAACTCAATCAAAGGCAAAAACTGGAAGAATCTCCCGCCGCCCACGCAACACAGTGGCAGGATGGCACGCTACCACTGTGGATACGGGGAGAAAATCACTTATGCGGTGAAAATTGAGCTGTCAGTGTGTGTGTGTGTGTGTGTGTGTGTGTGCGTGTGTGTAGATTTACCTCATGAACTCACTCATGCTTGTTAAGTGACAGCTTTGCATCCAAGAAGAACGGACACCTTGTATGAGAAATCCTTCTACAGGGAATCGATTGTATGTGTGTGTGTGTGTGTGTGTGTGTGTGTGTGGCTGTGTGTGCATGCATGCAGTATTTGCGTGCGTTCATGCTTGAGTGCATGCATACCTCAGTGAAAAAAGAATCTCTGCCTTTGTTACGTGTGTTGTGTGTGTATGTGTGGGTGTGAGTATACGTGTGTGTGTGTGTGTGTGTGTGTGTAGGGGTCAGTAGTTGATCGGCGGCGTGCAGAGGGAAAGAAGGCAGGAACTCTGGAAATTCCCTTGTCCCACAGTGGGACATTCTGCCGCAACATCAGGCTCACACACACACACACACACACACACACGCACACATCACCTTTGTCCCACTTTCCCTCACTTTCACCACAACTGTGTGTGTGTGTGATCTAGTTCATGTATGATAAATGAGGAATGATCTTGAGATGTGAGCAGGTGTGACAGGTATATGGATCACAATTAAAGGGTGTGACAGTGTGTGTGTGTGTGTGTGTGTGTGTGTAGCCCGTCCTTCATGCATATTGATCCTATAGTCCACATCAAGGCAGAGACTGCTCTGTGATAATTGTCTTGTATCTGCATGACTTCGCAGCCTGGATGGCAGTGTAACCTTCTCCAAGGTACATCAACGTCAATGGATATTTAACACCAATTTCACACTGACATAACATTTAGAGAGTGAAAGCAGTGTGAGCAGCACATCCATTCCCATCCACTGTTGGCTAAGTGTGTTACTGCCCAGTTTCAGCTGTCAACTGTCGTGTGCTTTTTTTTGTGTGTTTAGGGAATTATTCCATGCTTTTCGTGACAAGTCAGTGCAGCTTTCAGTTTAGTAATCACATTGGTAATGGAGAGCTTTCAGGTGACATAACACACCCTCAGGCAGCCATATTGGAGGTCGTCAGCTCTTGGGAAACATAATTGGCTGTGAACAGGTGATTGCACTTCTAAATTACTTTTTCTGTCTCAAAAGAACTGAATAGACATGGTAAATCTGATCAATTTTGTGTCTAAATAATGTCAGCCTGTTAGCTATATAGAACGTATTTAGAGCAAACAAATTTGAGTGTTAGTAGTGGCTAGTCATCACAGCTTAACATTAACACCACCTTTCTTTAGGATCAAAGGGGCTAGGACTAAGGACAAGACAGTTTTTGCATCACAGTAACCTAAATTTGGAAACAAATCTAATTATAAGACAATTCACTTTTACTTATAGCATTGCTGAATTGATCTAAATCCACACCTCAACAATCTTGTTCAGGTACCTGTATCTCTCTTTCTCTAGCCCGGTTGTTATATATTTAGACATGAGCCAAGCTGTGCACAGCCAATTCCCCAGTGGACCTCCAAGATGGGACCAAAGCTTCTATTGACCACTCAATATCCTTTTAGAAACGAGTGCGCCAGCGCTTTCTAGGTGCGCAGGTCGAGGGGTTGGGTACACTGGCGGTTCCAGGGAGGTTTTGTAGAAAAATATAAACCTATTACCAATATAATGTAGCTCTAATATGCCTAAAATCAACTGCAAATTGTATAACTGTAGTGTGTTTCTATTTATGATGCCTTCATGGTCATGAACAAAATGTGTAGTGAATACTATTCTTGTTGTGTTTGTCATAAAATGCATTGTACTATTTATAGTATTTTTTTTAGCATGAATTTGCTTAAAAATATGTATATTTTTTCAAACCATGCATATATATAACTGTTAAGCTTAAAATCATTGGTGCCCCCAAAATAACAACTGGCCCCATCTCATTTTAAATGGTCTAGAAGCGCCACTGGTTGGCTGGGAAGTATGCATGATTGGAGCGAGTGAAACTATGTTGACTTTAAAAAACTCCACCTGTTAACACCAAAGTGCTGCGGCTGAACAAAATATTTAATTCATGCGTTGACTGTGTTTGAATCCTACCGCACTGCCTGGTGTACGAGCGCACACCGCGTTCCCCTCATGCAGGTCTCATACTTGAGACTGCTTAGAGAAGCTCCAGTCCCAAAATTATGTCTTCTAACTATCATGTTGCAGTAAGATCGAAGTTTTAGCATAAGAAGTAATAGTGGTAGTGGTGGTTACATCATCCACATCCACAAAGACAGCAGCCTGTTTTTTGTACACTGCGTGGGTGGTCCTCTCACCTTTAGTGTTTTTATATTATTCTTTATATAGACAGTAGAAAGTAGAGACACAGGAGAGAAAGCTCTGACGAGACAGTCTAGAGTGGTTGCAGCATGCGGCAAAGGTTGTATGCAGGATTCAAATCCATGCTGTTAGGAGCCACAGTGTGTGCCTCAGCCTAAGGGTACCGAAGCAAAGCGTTTTCAATAGCAACATATAATCAAAACGACCATTTCCCCATCACTCTTCTCGGTTTTATGTTAACGTCTGCTCGTTCATATCCATAATCAACGCCATAAATTGCTGTGTGTATAGTCAGCAGTGTGAATGGTTGTTGATGTGTTCTTTTATGTCTATTAGTGTTAACGGACATGGCAATTCCACATCACCATGTGGCCAGGCATTTGTCAGAAAGCATTTTGAATATAAACCTCAATGTTTTTAAGATACTTGGAGCACTTGATGGGTTTGGTTGACGATATGAAGACAATTCAGATGTCAGGAAAGCTGTCAATAGCTGTGAATGAGCAACCTTCTCCCCACTCTCAAAAATTAACATTAATGTGCCCTTCAGGCTCTTAACCCCCAGCTGCTCCAATGGAAGAACCCACTGAGCAATTTTACTTTGATTAGCCGTTTAAAAGCCAAAAAAGATCGTGGGCTACGTGACAGCAAGAGCACAAGACGCAACGCCGAAATCACGTCTAGTGCTCAGTGGGAAGCTCACGTGTGTGAATGTATGAGTGTGGAGCAGGATGTTTATGAAATAGGGCATCAGCAGTCCCTGCCTGGATAAATAAAGGTTGCATATAATCTGATATTCCAAGGAGTTTAAAAATAACTAAGTAAGTCGGTTTCGCTACAGTTGCGAACTGGGTAGTAAGAAGAGGGCATGTGCTGCATGCACAAACATATCTACAACCCGCAAAAACACTTCGGTCTCATCTGATGGTTTTCATTAATCAGAACTCGAGGGAAATCTGTGTGTTGGCTGGGTGCGTCTGACATTTCGCCATATGCAGAAGTGTTTACAACTCAATAACGGTGAAACGGAGAGTGTGGGGCTTCGTCTCACAATGCCCATTACTGATGACTTTGTTAAAGATGCATCCAGTTTCACTCTCGCTGCCCGAAAGAAACAAATAGCAGCTCAGGGGAAATCTGACCAGAACAGTTTTCTGCGTCAATTTCATAAAGATACACCTTCCTCTTTCCAGGGGGAAATCTTCACATCATAATGGACATCTGCCTGGATTTCATTTGCTCACCCAGTTACTATTACTACTAGTACTATAGCCCCTACAACTACTACTATCACAAGCTGCAACAAGTATTTCTACTACTGATAGTAATAGTTTGTCTTGGTTTTTTCTCTCACAGTAAAAATCAATATTTCAATGTAAACAATGTTACAAAGTGCTGTACATTTACTTAAAAAATAGCTAGAAGTCAAGGTAAATTTAGGTCTACTGTGTGAGTCAAATACTGTGACAATCACAGATCACAGACAGATTGCTATCATACATCATGTTTAAACATCCGGAAATGCCCAGATACTTCATATCACATTGGCTTCTCCTCGGTTTGATATTCTATTTCATTCTGTGCTCAAAACCGTGGCTCAGGGGAAATCCTTTGACCGTGGCAGTCATTATTGTAGAGTGATTAAGAGAAATGAGCAGCCGTTGTCCAAACATCTGCGACGGTCCTGTTGGTTTTTTGGACCCTGCGGGGGGAACCTGAGTCAAAGTCATCACATCCACCAGCTGTCACCGCCAAGCAGGGGAGCTCCGGAGTGGGCTGGGGTATCGTTTTGAAATGTTTGATACTGGTACTGGTGTCAGTCCCTCGAAACCAGTACCGACACTACAGTATTTGTTTTGATACTTAGTGGAAAAAGACAATTTTAGCTTCTTTATATTGGTTACCTGAGTTGGTTTTACTGATCAATTTTAAGGCAATGATTGGTCTGGCACCAAACTATATCACAGACCTTTTAACCCCATATGAACTGGATCATAGCCTGAGGTACACAGCCTGAGGTAGACTCCTATTGGCTAGATTAAAAACAAGAGGTTCCTATTGGCTGCTCTAATATCTAGATGAAAAACAAGAGGTTGCTATAGCTGTTCAGAAGTCGAGATGAAAAACAAGAGGTTCCTATTGGCTGCTCAAACGTCTTGGTTAAAAAAAAGAGGTTCCTATTGGCTGCTCAAAAGTCTTGGTTAAAAACAAGAGATTCCCATTGGCTGCTCAAAAGTCTTGGTTAAAAACAAGAGGTTCCTATTGGCTGCTCAAAAGTCTTGGTTAAAGACAAGAGGTTCCTATTGGCTGCTCAAAAGTCTAGATGAAAAACAAGAGGTTCCTATTGGCTGCTCAAAAGTCTTGGTTAAAGACAAGAGGTTCCTATTGGCTGTTCAGAAGTATAGATGAAAAACAAGAGGTTCCTATTGGCTGCTCAAAAGTCTAGATGAAAAACAAGAGATTCCTATTGGCTGCTCAAAAGTCTAGATGAAGAACAAGAGGTTCCTATTGGCTGTTCAGAAGTCTAGATGAAAAACAAGAGGTTCCTATTGGCTGCTCAAAAGTCTTG
The DNA here is from genome assembly GCF_046629955.1 of Centroberyx affinis. NCBI lineage: Eukaryota > Metazoa > Chordata > Actinopteri > Beryciformes > Berycidae > Centroberyx > Centroberyx affinis. The sequence goes on along the minus strand of NW_027279186.1, from coordinate 122,485 downwards.
GTTAAAAACAAGAGGTTGCTATTGGCTGCTCAGAAATCCAGATTAAAAACAAGAGGTTCCTATTGGCTGCTCAAATGTCTAGATGAAAAACAAGAGGTTGCTATTGGTTGCTCAGAAATCTAGATTTAAAACAAGAGGTTCCTATTGGCTGCTCAAAAGTCTAGATGAAAAACAAGAGGTTCCTATTGGCTGCTCAAAAGTCTTGGTTAAAAACAAGAGGTTGCTATTGGCTGTTCAGAAATCTAGATTAAAAACAAGAGGTTCCTATTGGCTCTTTCAAAGTCTAAATCATAAACAAGAGGTTCCTATTGGCTCTTTCAAAGTCTAAATTATAAACAAGAGGTTTCTGTTGGCTGTGATCAAAAGGTGATCAGGGTCCTAGACTTTGGATCGATCTGCCTGATGAACTTAGGCTTTTAAAATCTCTATCATCTTTCTCTTCATCAACCATCACTTTTTTTGAAAAACAAGAGGTTCCTATTGGCTGCTCAAAAGTCTAGATGAAAAACAAGAGGTTCCTATTGGCTGCTCAAAAGTCTAGATGAAGAACAAGAGGTTCCTATTGGCTGTTCAGAAGTCTAGATGAAAAACAAGAGGTTCCTATTGGCTGCTCAAAAGTCTTGGTTAAAAACAAGAGGTTGCTATTGGCTGCTCAGAAATCCAGATGAAAAACAAGAGGTTCCTATTGGCTGCTCAAAAGTCTAGATGAAAAACAAGAGGTTGCTATTGGTTGCTCAGAAATCTAGATTAAAAACAAGAGGTTCCTATTGGCTGCTCAAAAGTCTAGATGAAAAACAAGAGGTTCCTATTGGCTGCTCAAAAGTCTTGGTTAAAAACAAGAGGTTGCTATTGGCTGTTCAGAAATCTAGATTAAAAACAAGAGGTTCCTATTGGCTCTTTCAAAGTCTAAATTATAAACAAGAGGTTCCTACTGGCTCTTTCAAAGTCTAAATTATAAACAAGAGGTTTCTGTTGGCTGTGAAAAAAATATATATATATAATCTTTTTCTTCATCAACCATCATTTTTTTCATTTTCTACACTTGCTTTTATGTAATGATATTTCATTATTGATTTTGTCAGTTCATTTTTGTGTTTCTTACCTTGCTTTCATTGCGTTTGCACTAGATTTATCTGGGTTTTTTTTGGTGTTACTCATTTGTAAAGTATTTTGTAAGGTGCTGTATAAATGAAAGAAGTTGTTGGCCCATTATTGGCAGAGAGCGGTCCAGCTAGCTTTTGCCTTGACATTTAACGATCACACTGCATAGATAACATGGGGCTAAAATGAAGTGAAACGAAATGTCAAAAAAATGCATTGGCTATGTAATGTGTGGAAAAACGATAACAACTTAAACACCTTCTGAAGCAACAAGCTCGCATTACGAGATAGTGTGGCCACTGCTGGCTGTGTTTGAGGTGGACTCTGTATCTCACTGCATTGGTTGCATTTTGTATTTGCCAGTCTTCTGCTACAAAGTATAACCTTATCTTTGCTGCTTCTGTTCTAGCATTGTTGAAATGTCATTCTGATTGAAGTTTTGCACTAAAGCAGCCTTCGTCGTTTTGAAGTTGGTTGGAGTGGGTTGTGTGTCTGGCTTGGAGCCAACAGCCAAGCAGGTTAATGTACTTGATGATTTAAACATTGAAAGTTGATACAAAATGTCCTAACATCTTTCCATGCTTGGTAATATGTTTCAGTTGGTACCCAAAAAAGCACAGAATCTTGATACTTAGCTCTACTTCTGAGTACAGTAAAGTGCTTGTGATATGCTGCAACATACTTCAAAACCTCTTCTAGAAACACCATAGAAACTGGGGGACCCTGATGGATCAGCAATGTGAGGCGAACACAATGAGTTTGATTCCCATTCACCCTCCCCTTTGTTACACGCCATCCTCCTCCTCTCCCATGCTCTCAAATAAAGCAGAAATCTTGTATAGTCAGTCAGACGGAACGCCGATCTACGCCGCGATGTCCCCCGCTGTGCCGAGCTTTTTATTTGCATCTGAAAACGGCGAATTGGAGAAAACCTGATGCAAAATCAACACCAATCTTCTGACAGCTGCTACCTTGCAGAGTGCTCTCTCTCTGGAGCCGGGGAAGGACGAGGCCAGATGCCAGCAGAGAAGGTTGAGACGACAACATCGGCGCAGCACAGAAATGTGGGGAAAATTGTTCATAAGAGCAGCAAAATGGTGTCATTTGTAAAATGCACCTGATTTCCCCTTCGACCTGATAATATTTTTCAAATTCTCTCATATGCCGTATCACTGGTTGACAAGATAGGTGGGTGTGTGGAGGTGGGTGAGAAGAGGCAGGATGATAGATGATGTATTGTGATGGCTGGTGACATATACTAGGAAATCGCCACAATACAACCATGCAGTATATAACTTTGTGTTTATTTTTTTTAGTTCATTTTGTGTGAAATCCTTGCGAAACTTGCTCTACCCTTAAAGGACCATGGAAACCTTCATTCCTTCTCTCTACCTGCTTAATCCTTTTCAGGGTCACGGAGGGCTGGAGCCTATCCCAGCCCACACTGGGCAGAAGAAAAGATAGACATCCTGAACAGGTGACATCACACTCCGGGTGGTAACTGGCATACGTTCAAATTGGCGTACTGTGTCATCGAGTGTGCTTTCGCCAGGGCCACGCACCCTTTTGGGGACATAGTGTATTGTCCGTATGTGAGTTAGTGAGCTTTGAGTCCATACCGCATTGTTCAAACAGATGGAAGAACATGCTGAAAAGTTGCTGTGTTGTGGCTTGCACCTTCAGCAAGTGTAAAAATCCCGATCTTCGGTTCCCAGAAACGTTATGAGTTTACCGCTAGCTCGCCATCTAGCTAATGAGTGGGTGGCTGCTTGGACAGTGGAGTCACTCCTTCAAGTTAGCAGCATAGGTAAAGAGGACTGGTGATTGGATCAGGTATATATTTCGGGATATGTGTCTGGCCACATAGATGGGTCATTGATCCACTTTGAGGGAGGACTGAGGGGGCATGAAGGCTGAACAATTAACCTTTATTTTACCAGAAATTGCAAATGCTCAAGCTCAGAGTTGCACAATAATCTAAAGACATGTATTCCCTAATTAATTTAGTGAACAAATAACTTAAGCAGACTGATGAAACTCCTCTGATGAAAACATGTACACATCAATACAGTCTTCCACTTTCTATCCCCTAAGTAGAGGCGGAGTCGTACGTCATATGTCTGATCTATAGCGCATGAAAACAATGGCAGACAACAGAGACAACCAGATCAATCAAGAGACATGGACCAAGAAAAAGCAAGTTAGATAGCTTAATTGCTAGTTAGGTAATAGTTAGCTACCTAGGCTAGATTCCAATAGAAAGCTATAGTGGGCCAAAGATATTATACTTTCCTTAAAATGTGAACATATCCCTCCAGATTTTTGAGATCCATACAGAGAGGAGCAGGAACTGAACCTGGGTTGCCCTTGCCATGCCGCCCCTGTAAACCTTCAGTAAAAACCTAAAAATCACCAAAATGGCCATTACAGGGTTTTCGCAAATGATCTCGGAGACGCACCCCTGCATGGTGATTTAGGCTGAAATGCCCACCGAATTGATTGGAGTGCTCTTTTCAAATCGCCACTTGGGGCACGATCGCTTAATTCGAGCAACACCGCGGAATCCAATGAGATCTGTGGAGTGCGCAATCACACGTGAAGTGGGGAACCTTACACACACCGGCTCGTTCAGAACACCGTGCGTTGCCCGTCTCCCTTTTGAGCTCGCTCGCATCGAATGAAATATTCAGGCTTCATCCCTGCAAGCTGAAGATACTCCGGATGGAATTTTTCTGAATGCATACTCTGCTTCTCCCTACCTCTGTCTCCCTCATACACACACACACATCCTCAGTCACATGCACTCAGGCACACACCCACCCACGCACACCCACCCACCCACCCACACCCACCCACACACACACCCACACACACACACCCACACACACACTGTGTTTGCCTCTGTGCTCTGTGTGCTCCAGATAATCTTTATGAGGCAGAGACCCCATTGAGAGTATTTATAACCCAATCAGACGGGTATTCAGCCTTTTCTCCTCCTCTTTCCACTGTTTCTGCCCTTGCTTCAGTATGACTGCTAAAGCTACTAAATCAACATATCCACGTGAGATCCACATTAGTCTGGCAGGCACGCGTGTGTGTGTGTGCGCGTGCATGCACTGTGTATGTGGCAGCAGGTGGTAAGCCTCAAAAGAAAATCAGCACAAATGTAGACATTTAATTAAAAAGTAATTTCCCTATAGCAAAAACGAACTTGTCACTTGGCCATATGTAAATGCAAACATACAAACGTGTGTGTGTGTGTGTGTGTGCCCTTCCCTGGATCTTTCAGCCAATAATTACAGTTGTTAACTCTAGATGCGTAACTCCAGATGGCAGACGCTGAGGTGAAACCTTGTTAGATGTGTGTCATATCCCAGAGAAGTCTGCAACCACGTTGCTATTTATTTTGTATCGGAGTTGTCAGTATCAGGTGACTGGAACAAGCAGAATCATGTGTGTGTAATCAATGTTGCTACAATCACACATTTAGTGAAATCTTGCCAGAAATGACAGGCCAAATCCCAAAGCTGTGGTGGATTTTGGTGCCGGAGATAAATATAGAGGATGACTAGGTGTAGGTATATATACATAGACCAGACACATTGCGTTTGTGTGTGTATGAAAATTGGCTGGCAACACAGTGATGTCTCACTTGTTTCGTTTTCACACCCAAGCACAAAGAGTAGTGCTTCTTACACAACAGCCACATTTGAATGTGTGGGTGGGTGTATCCCGAGGACACACTTATTGTGTTTGTTTTTTGTTTTTTTTTATTGTCAAAACTAAGAAACATGATACAATAAACAATTGAAAAAAGGAAAAAAATAGAATGAAAAAGGAAAAATTAGTGATTCAATTAACAAAAACAATAATAGTAACCCCCCCCCCCACACACACACACACACACACACAGATGAGGCTGAGAAGACACTGCAGTGTTACAGTACATGTGGAATTTCATAAAAATGCTCTCAATGAGTTATTTTCCATTGTAAATTGTAAAAACTCCCCAAATTTCTAAAATATATCTCTGACTTTCCCTTGAAGGTGAATGTCAGTCTTTCCATAGCCAAAAAATGAGAGAGGTTCAAGAAAGTAAGAAACTCACTCACTCACTCAGTCACAGCCTATTAGCCCCTAGTGGCCGTTAGGAGGCATGGCACACAGGATGCTGAGAATCACACTTTGATCTGCAGTACTGCTGAATACTGCTGTCCTTGTTGGTAACTGAGAGCCTGAGTTCTGCAAGAAATAGTACAAGTATGCATAAATGTGTGCAGAAAGTGATTTCTACCAAAATTATCTGGGAAATTACATGCATTACATTCTATATATATAAATATATATATATATATATATATATATATATATATATATATTCTATAAATATATTATCTCTGGGCAACCCCATAAACAATGAAGCAATGTACCAATCAGGCAGATCTTTTACTGTTTGGATTAGTATAAGACAGCAGCTGTGGCCAGAAAAGTGACATAGAAACGCCTTTTCAAGAGTTTTCTGAACAGCTGTAGCCTCTGAGCTGTATGTATTTACAGAGATGTTTTCCCGGTATATTATATTTCATTTGCACATCCTCAAAGATTTAAAGTATATTCTTCTCATTGTACATATCCATCATTTCACTGATACCTCATGCTACCTGCTCATAATTTGAAGCCAAGGACAGATAAGAAGTTAAGCCTAGGTGTTCTTGAGCTTTCAACCAGACCTCTATGGTATGCCGGACAAAGAGTTTGCGGGGGGGTTTCTTCAATGCCGTGCTTTAAAAGCGTTAATTTTGTAAGTATTGGAAGAAAAAGCCTGAAAGTCAATCATCCAGGTGGATTATTTAGGGAGATCATTTCAGTCGAGTCATTTCTTAGGATGCAGCTTGTTTAAAAATGAAAATGTTGAACCACAGTGAATAAAAGCTTTAAGGCAGAGTACCGCAGGCAAACATCAAGATACAAAGCTCCTTTCCTAAAGGTTCATTGCATAAAGAACTTAATTACTTATAAAAAATAAAGCATGTCCAATTTGTGCGTTTTGAAATGCCAACATCATAATTTGAAACAACTCGATTTATTCTGCCAGTTCTTTGTCTCGTCTCCTAGAAACACTCACGGGTGTGTGTGTGTGTGTGTGTGTGTGTGTGGCCACGGCCTTCAGCTATTGGCAAAAGTGCCACCCAACCACCCGACCCTCAGAAGGATAGATTTGCTTCGAGGCTGTGAAGTTTGGTTCGTTTTGGGAGTCCGATCTCTCAAATCTGTTTATTGAACAGAATGAATTAAGCCGGCGGTCCGATGGGACGAGGAGGAATGGGGATTGAAATGGTTGGTAGCTGTTTCGAAGAAAAAAGAAGAAAAAAAATCTTTTGATTGAATTCTCGATGTAAGGATAACACAATAAAGGAACAAAACAATGGAGAAAAACGTAGGGAAATAAGAAATGAATGGACTGGATGTGTTCAATAAAACTGAAATCCTTGTAGAAACATAAGATCTCTTCCTTTCATTGATGTGACTGAACATATGACTGAACCATGTCGGCTCTCGGCCAAGTGTGCACCTGCACCACGAGAAACATCCCTCTGCACTGAGAAGCTGTTCAGAATGTAGCGATCTGTCATCTTCTGCAAGGTACGAATCACATCTCAGATCCAAATTCGACACGGTACGAGGAATGGCATTGTGTATGTGAGAGCGATAAGAGTGGGTAAATGGAAGTATATTGTATGCATCAAGGCTGACCACTGTAATCAGCTGAGCACTAATGGCCCTCTGCTCAACCTTCCCCGGAGTATTATTACATGTCAGAGGCTGGAAAATCAACGGGACAAAAAATAGCACTGCGGTTTCTAAGCAGACGTTGCTCAAATGTCAGTTCGTTTCTTTTTTTCCAAGCTTTGGAGTTTCACTTGAGAACTAGAGATGTACTGAGCAAAAAGCAAAAAAAAAAAGCATCATTTCTTGAAATGTCTGACAGCTGAAATCGATGTTTGGACACACCTCATCAACGCCCTACTGTTTCCTCTATGGCAGGCAAGATCAATCAAGCACCACTTTGGGTCCTGCTTGGCCAGACCACACATCAATCAAACACCGATTTGTGATTTTATTCCGTCCCGGTGCTGAAGCTCATGTGGGGAACGTGCTGGAACACTGGCTGGAGAATGGGACAGTGTGTGTGTGTGTTGTGTGTGTGTACATGTGTGTTTAAGGGCGGGGAGGCTGGGCTAACCCTAACCCCCGCCGTAAAATCAGTCAAATTACACGACGCAGCGCTGTTCACGGAGCGTATCGCAATTCGACGCGGTCTTCAGTGTGACTTGTAAAAATGAGAAAGCCGTAAACAAGGTGGATACAGCTGGTCTGAGGTACAGACTCAAGTGTAAATCGCGGGAGCTGTAATTAAAAATGAATGAGACCGGAATATTGAGAGGGAAAACAGAGTACCGGCTGAAATTGCTCGCACTTGACAAACAGCACTGAAAATGTGTAGTGGTTAGTGTAAAAAATGGATTATGGAAATGAAAAATGAAAAAACAAATGGGGGAAATTCCTTTTCCTACTTGATATGTTCTAAATTGATTTACTGATGTGTGGCTGTAGATTTTGTTTGTTTATGTTTGTTTCATATCAATTTTCACTGCATTTCTGCTTTGTTGGTGTTGCAGCTTAGCTCCAACTCCAAGAGGAATTGTTTGCAAAATCCTTCCAATGCAGGATAGATGCAGGCAGGACGATGCTCACAATGGCTACCCGTGAAAATGTTCCCCCATTGATTAAGTATCACAGAGTGAACCAGCAGCCAGCCAGGGCTGGAGAGGTCCAGAATCAATAAAACAGGACTAGACATTCACTGCAGAAAATGTCCATTTTAACAAGTCATTTAGCCTCATACTGTATTCAGTCTTAAAAGCGTTTTTTTTTTTTTCTTTTTTACAGAACAAGAAGAAAACTCTGCCAAGGAGATAATCATTTCCCCGTGAATCATTTTGTGTCTTGTCCTGTGCAGCGCCTTGTCCTCGGTAATTTGGTGCCTTGTCCCTGTGTAATGAGGCTCCATTAGGTGGCTATTGTTTGGTTATGCTATATATTTGTATGCATTTACCACAAACACATTTTTATTGGATTGGCAGCATTATGTACACGGTTGGGGAAACAATGCAGCTTTGTAAATGTTTCCAAGGTTGTAAATGTAGCCATCTGTAGCCGGTACAGCTAACTCTCCAGTCTGACAGAACAGTGTACCAATTGACAGTCTTAAATTCCAATGCATTGATCACCACCAGCATCTAATATCTAATATCTGTATTTACAATTGACATAGGTTAAGATAGAGCATCTTATGTACTTGCCACCTTATGGTGCACAGGACAGGGCAATAAAAAATGATCTAACCCTCTCGACTGTGGTGAGATAATTCCATTTGTTTCCAATAGTTTCACTTGATTCAGAAATGTTCTCGATGCTCTCGAAACAAATTAATTTGCATTGGAAACAAGTGAAATTATCTCTCCCCATTGGCCGATTTTTTCCCACTCGTTTCAAGAAAAACATTTAAAATCTCAAGCGCTCGAATAAATGACTTGTTAAGACGGACATGTTCTGCGATGATGAAGTCATTACACTGCAAAACAATGCATCAGTCAGAGGGACCGGCGCTGGCAAGGACCACAGTCCCTGTTGTTTAAACATGAAGGACACAAAACGGTAAGAAAGGACTGCGGAGGCATGCGGAGTGAACTTGTTACCTACAGCAATCACAGTGTTCGGCAGTGCGTTTCCTATGTGAGCCCGCTGAGTTGTTTACCTCGACAAAACCCCACTGCACCCTCTGCAAAGACACACACACACAGATAAGAGGGGATGCACAGCCACATGTTCCCCTGTTTCCAAAAGAGTCATCAATCTGCAATTCATATGATCTATAATTGCGGTTGCTGCCCGTCTGCACTGACAATAATGAAATTTAATGACCAATGAGAAATGCTGTTACCCGGCCATACTGGTCTGATGAGTTTTGTAATGCCGTACACAGGTGGCCCGCGGTGGGGTGCTGAATGTGTGTGTGTGTGTGTGTGTGTGTGGCTCTGACAGAATCCTCATTTAATCTTCACCGACATGGAGCCCCTGGATGACATCAGCTTCTTTTCAATAATGAATATTACGGGACATAAGCAGTCTCGTGGCCTATTTACACCGGTGGAACATGTGCTCTGAGCATCTAGCTTTGAGGAAGGCTCAGCCCAGCGTGAACGATGTTGATTCTGGCTCCACATCGAGCTTTGACCCACTAACAATAGGGGGTCCTCGCAGCCTCCTGCGACCGGCACTCGTGGGCGCATAAACTGTTTTTATTCCATCATCAACGAACATTATACATGAATATCCTATTAATCACAGATGTAGCCGTTGTAGAAGTCCAGTGTTTTGCTGAACCACTGCTGTGCTCATGCTTCCCAAGAGGACTTGTTTGGAAAAAAGTTTTTCCAGTGGAAGGTACAAGGAAGAGTCTGCTCAGAGTTCTCTGGTACAACATATGTATTTGGTTCTACTATAAAATATTGAAGAAGTTATTGTCTGCAGTATTAATGCAGGATAGCTCCAGGATAAATGCATGAAGTAGGACTTTTATACCAGTGGTTCTCAACGGGGGGTCCGGGGACCACCAGGGGTCCTTGAGGGGGTTCCAGGGGGTTCATAGCAAATTGATGAATTGTTAAACTTCAGCTTTATCTCATTTACAAGAAGTTAACACAATTGGAGAATTAGAGAGTGTAGAAGAATGACTGTTTTTCATAGTTTCACTGTTATCTCTCTACCTGCAATACAGATAGTCATGGAATTCTGGACAAAATCATATCGAACAATAAAAATATTCTCAGATTTGGGTCCGTGGCTCTAATGTGGACTAAATTAGGGGTTCTTGATTTGACTTTGACTTGATTTCACTGGTCTATACTAACTAGTGTAAATCCAGCTTGTACAGCCCCAACCTCCACTGCATCAAGCCCTCTGCAGCTTCACCTCTGAAGGAGAGAGCTATAAAGATACAGACCTTCAGAGGGCTGATTACCCTCGCAGGAAGAGCAGTTTAATCCTCGGTGGGTCTCCTCCTCCTCTCCACTATCATCTCCTCTTTCATGGTCGGCGGCAGGTGAATTGACTGCTGCCCACAGAAGGGTGGAGCGGGATATGAGGGCGCGGAAGAGGTGCGATTCCGTGAAGTTATTTCTTCATGGAGAGACTTCATGGGATCTGCAGCCAGCGTAGAGAAGTGCCTCTGCCCCCGAACTCCAGTTAACTAAAAGGAAAAGTCTGAGAGTCTTACACTGTTGTAGGCTATACCCAGAGGTGGAAAATAACATAAGTACATTTACTCGAATACTGTACTTAAGTACAATTTTGAGGTACTTGTACTTTACTTGAGTATTACCATTTTATGCTACTTTATACTTCCACTCCACTACATTTCAGAGGGAAATATTGTACTTTTTACTCCACTACCTTTATTTGATAACTTAAGTTACTAGTTACTTTGCAGATTTTGATTATTAATACAAAATATAATCAACTCATAAATTGTGATGTATTATTATAGATCACTGTAAGCTACCCAGCAGGATATAAAGTAGTGGAAATCAGCCCCACCTTTTCCAGCTGCAACATTAAAGTGATGCTTACACATTAATGCATCAATAATTATAATTCAATAATATAATATATACTGTATTATTCTGGAATGGGCCATTCTGCATAATGAGTACTTTTACTTTTGTTGCTTTAAGTACATTTTGATGCTAATACTTTTGTACTTTTACTTAAGTAACATTTTGAATGCAGGACTTTTACTTGTAACAGAGTATTTTTATACTGTGGTATTTCTACTTTTACTTAAGTAAAGATCTGAGTACTTCTTCCACCGCTGGCTATATCGTCAATTAGTGATGTTGAATTGTTGTCATTTACTTTTTTGGTGCAATTTTGGTGGGTTTTCCCTAAACCTTCTAATTGAGTTAGTGATTTCCTACATTTCCCAGAATGCCTTTCGACAACCCCAGAGAACAGGCGAGAAGTTGTTGCATCCAGCAGTTGCTTTTGCTTGTATGTGGAGAGAGAAAAAAGTGATAGTTTTGCCAGTTGAGAAAAAGTGTAAGAGTGCTGTATTGCACTCTGGTCTATTGAGGCTACTGTTGGTGGAGAAATTGGTCTCTCTGCCTCTTATACAATGGATTACTCCCTGTGTGATTATTGAAAGTCGGTGCAAAATAGCAGCTCTAGAAAGAAGCCCTTGCAAAGAAACATACACTACCCAAATAAAACTGGATCCAAATTGCACATCACAAGGCACATCACCAATAGTTGATTTTTATTAGCAGTGTTAAAGTGTTTCAGGATGGATTTTCCCTTAAGTCTCAGTCCATTATAAAGAGTATGGGAACTTACTCAACACAACAGAAAAAAGATCCTCTCTGGAAGTTTCATGAATTCATTTTTGTATGGGCATCTACTGTATGAGCAGGGAGAGTGTACCCATCTGGCCCTTTGTGTGTAACCATGCTTTGATATTACCTGCTTGTTGTATCAGTAGAGACCTTGGAATCTCTACTTGACTGCAACTGAGAGCTGTAGATGTGAAAAAAGCCCAGCTGTAACTCGGATACCTGTACTGGAACAGACAGCTGACGACTGAAATATGAAAATGTTAAGAAAGACTGAATAAGAGGTTTGCTTTGTCCGGATATTCTACTTCCAATTCTAAAAATACTATCAAAACCTTTTTTTTCTTTCGCTTTTACTGTGACTGATGGAAGCTGTGTGACATTTCGGTAATTAATTACCTACAGTATGTCAAGTCATTTGCATGGGAAATGAGGATCTTTTTTTATATTTGGCGAGAATCGGAGGATTTCTTGTCACGCGTCAGAAAGTTTCGGTGTGAAAGGTGGAGAGCGGATCAGTCTGTTCCTGCTGGGAGAGCGATGATTGACAGACAACACAGTGTGTGGAGAGAGAGGGAGAGAGAGAGAGAGAGAGAGAGAGAGACAGAGACAGAGAGAGAGAAGGGGATAGGCGAAAGTGAGAGTGAGGGTTGGTGCGGGGGTTAAAGAGAGAGTAATGGGGGAAGATGGGTGTGAAAGTGAGAAGGGAGGGAGACGGGAGAGAGAGAGAGAGAGAGGGAGATGGGAGAGAGAAAGTCATAGGGGGGGAGATAAGGGGAGAGAGAGACAGAGAGGAAGAGAGGGATGGTGGGAATAGGAGAGAGAGAGAGAAATGACAGAAAGAGAGAGATAAGGGCCGGCGGTAACAGGAGCAGCCTGCTGATGTGGATAGCTGGGGGAAAGCACATCTCAACACAGACAAACTCCCCCGGTTTTGGGGAATTATTTCCCCAAAAAAAAAAAACCTCATCTATCCTTCAAAGGTAGCCGCAGCAATAAAGGCATTTTAAATGTTTGCCTGCCTTGGCTTTCGTTTCTTTAAAACACATTCTAGCCTTGCATCCCATTGCTTTTTGGCAAGCAATAAAGGCAATTTTGACCTTTTTTTTGCAGGCAATTTTTAAACGAATCACTGGAACATAAAACATGTTATCCTCTCTCAGCTATTCAGTTGCCTAGCATGTGCTGTAATTAGTGCTTCTGAGCCTCCTATAAACTCCTATAAACTAATGGAGGTCCACATACTATACACAACACTGTGACCAAGTGATGATCTCAATTGTTTTCTCTCTTGATTCATTATAGGAGGAAGGCTGATAAGAAATACGTATTTACAATATCATTATTATATATTTATTGTAAAGATGTACTCTTCCTGAGGTCCACACACAACATGAAAAATCACAGTGCATGGTAGTAACAGACAAGGACACTATGAGACAATATACTGTATAAATAAAAGATTTCCGATGCAATTTAGACAGAGAGAAATAACAGAGAACAATCAACACATTACCAACCGAACAAACATGAATAATGCACAATTGCCAGATTACTCCTATAATTAATCAAGAGAGAAAAACAATTTCAACAAATTACAGGTTGAGGAAAATAACAGGGAATAATTGGTGCCAGACAAGAAACAAAATTCAAATCAATCACTCAGATGAGAGAGAGGCGCTGTGCCCATGGATGATTTTTTTTTTTTTTTTTTTTTAATTGCTTCAATTTTATTTTCAATTTTTTATTTCATTGCCTGTGTGACGTGATGCTAGACCAGTCCGTGTTTCCACCGCTCTGTACATTACTGTGTGTGTTTGGTGTAGGGAGTGTGAAAAGACTTATTGATGTGTGTCTGCTGGTTTAAGTGTGTTTATTAGAGCTGTATGAGAATTGATTATAGAGGTTGTTTGGGATTTTCTCTCTCTCTTCTTTGCAACATTTTTTTCGATGTGCTTTGACCGTGTTAATCTATTGTCTCGTATAATACCCAAAAGTTGACTGATTTACCTGATCTATAGTTTCACACCTCACTGGGTCTATGTTTGGTCGAGTAGTTGGTCCCAAATAAAATGCTTTTTGTTTTTGATGTGTTGAGAACAAATGTATTTCTAATAACCCACTTCATAACTGACTGTTTCACGAGCTGAGCCTACTGGCAAATATAATGTGTGTCATCTGCATACATAACAACATTTACTTGTTTCAGGACAAATGGTAGATCATTTGTATAGATGGCGAACATCAATGGACCCAGAGTGCTCACCCACACTGTAAGTGCTTAGTATTAGAGACTCAAGTGGACAAATAGCTATTCATCCAAGCTCTAGCAGTCTGTGTAAAGCCATAGCATTTGAGTTTGTTCAATAATATACTGTGATCAATGATTCCAAAGGCTGCAGAGAAGTCTAATAGCACTGCTCCCGCAACCTTCTTATTATCTGTGCACCTAGAACAATCATCTGCCATCTGTGTAAGTGCAAGAAATAATATATCTGGTCAAATACAATTTTTTCCGCTAGTTCGCTAAGAAAAGGCAGCAGGCTGATTGGTCGACTATTGGCACAGTAAACAGTTATTTTGCGCTTTTTTTGCCTCCTTCCACACAAGAGGGAAAATGCTTTTTTCTTAACAGGTATTGAGCATGTGGCAAACAGGCCTAGCAACACAATCCACCACCAGTTCTAGAAGTTTACCATCCAGATTACCATTGCCAGGTTGTTTGTTAGAATTGATAGCTGACATTATTTTTTCCCACCTATTTTACATGTGCTTTCCTAAACTCAAAATTACAGTGTTTTCCCTTCATAATTAGTTCCTCAGTAAAAGAGTATGATCATGTGTCCTTTGTGGATGGCATTTCTTGTCTGAGTGAAGTTGTCAATGATCATCTGCAATATCACAGGGCTTTGTGATGAATGAACCACCTGATTCAATAAATGATGGAGATGAGCGGGGCGTTCTACCCATGATGTCACTCAAAGTACTCCATCATACTTAAACTCGTGTCCATACTTTTTCTTTTTCTTTCCACTGAATTTAGTCACTTGGTTTCTCAATTTGCAATAGGTTTGCCCAACTCTTTTGCTGCCAGTACTGCTTGTCATCCCTTTTGCTTCATCTCTTTTAGCCATACAGTCTTTTAATTCATCATCAGTTACTTTTTTCACAGATGCATGTTTGTCAGTGATGGGGAGAAGCAACTTAACTGTGATTGCCATGTCCAGATGCTCCTCCTTATATACATCGGTCCAGCTAATATTATTTACATCCATCAGAAATGAGTCCTGGCAAAACATTCTGTAGGATCTCTTGCAGTCTTCTATCCTTGGGTACTTCTGCTTTCCTTGGTATGGCCACTATGTTAAGGTCACTGCACCCAATGGGAACTGATACTCTCAATACGACCCAAGCAGGTTGATGTCACATTTCCAACACTATTAACACAGACTTACGGAGCCCGGGAGTGGCCATTGGGAGAGAAAAAAAGTTATATCGAGTCCACGATTTACTGTAACGTGCACAAGTTTTAGTTCATTAGTTCGATTTCATTAAACTGTGCAGTTTAGGAAAAAATGCAACTTAAAAGGAACCTTGGGTATTGCCCAATTGCAGATAGGCCTAGTAAGGATTTGGCATGTTAATATCCATTTTCTGTTTACACTGAATAGGCATATCCCCCAAATATTGCAACATATTTAGCCACTTAACCTTCAAGCCATGTAAACACAATCAGGTGGCTGCAACACACCCAGGACAGGCCACATTTAAACATAATCACCAATATGTGCACAGACTCTTTATAAGCTTGTGAAGAGCGCATGTATTATATATCGAGAGCACGATATCACTATTTGGAGGGCACGTTTTGGCAATTTGTGCCCACGTAAAGAGGAAATCGAGGGAACGAATTGTATCTCATGCGCACATTACAGTAAATTGTGGCAACGACATAGATTATTTTTCTGATGGCCACTCCCGGGCTCCGTACAGACTCCTGTCGGCTGATTAATAACCTGAGCTAGATGACACACATTAGCTACGGTTAGAAGTTCACTCTTCAGCGGCCAGCTCAGTGACAGCCAATCAATACTGAGATCTCCCATCAAATACATTTTCTTTCTACCATCACGCACATCATCGAGCATTTCTATATAACAACTATGTATATTCTTATTCAAGGCTGGTTAATGGCCTGTTTCACATGTTATCCCCTCCTTCTACTGTAATGCAATGCAATGCAATGCAACACATGCAATACACTGTAACTATACTGTACTGTACATTCACATTCTTTTCCTACATGCATTCAGACAAGAATGACATACAGTAGAGGAGGTGTCAGTCTTAACACATTTTGTCATCTCATACTGAGCCTTAAAAAGGTGAAAGATTCTGCCAATTCTGGGGTGAGATGTTTCTGCACTTGTTTCCAATGCAATTTCACTTGTTTCATTTTATTTTTAAACAAGTGTGAATATCTTGATATAAGGAAAAATGGATCAGATCTCAAGTAAGTTGATTTGTTTTGGAAACAAGGGAAATTATCTCACCTCAAAAGCAGATTTTACTCAGAAAAAGATGATTTTAAGACTCCATACTAGATTAAAGCACTTGGTTCTTTGCAGTGCAGTGACTGCCCAGTTTTTTTGGTTAAACAAGGTGACAGAGGAGCAGTGGTTAAGACTGGAGTAGTTGTCATTGTGCAGAGGTGCAATCAGGCTTAGCTTGAGTGGCATTGACACAAGAGGAGGATAATTACTAGGACGGCCCGTTGTGTGTGTTTACGTGTGTGTCTGTCTGCTGTCTGTTGGTGTGTTGGAGTGGGAGAAAGTGTGTCTCAACAAAGCAGCCCACCATAGTTAGAGGAACACTGATTAAATACAATAAATGTTTATTTCAGTAAGATATGCAGAGACAACCATTAAAGGAAAAATCCACCTTCAGAAAAATCCCACTTTTCCAGGGAATAAGAAAAATACATCACCAACAACAAAACGGACCCAGCTATGCCAGGTATAAGTTACATTGCATGTGTTTTAGGGTGGACTTTTCCTTTAACCCTCATGAAAGTGCTGTTTTAGCCTGGAGGAGCAGACTTCATGTGCAGGGAGGTGCATGTTTGGAAAGTTTGAGGCTGACATTTCACTAAATGCTTTGTTTTTGTCATTTATAAAGGTAAAAAATCCTAGGTAATATTCTCATTGAGACTTTAAATTAGACCATGAGGGCCACTGATGAAGGAATCCCATTCTGCAACTAGCTTATGCAACTATTTGATATATGTTTGTCTCATCTGTGGTTGCTCTTTGTATTGACCTGCCATGTCTGCGTTTCATTCATCTATTCTGTATGTTATTGTACTTTTTCTTTTTGTCATTTCATTATCCGTGTCTAAACTCATAGGTCAATTTAATTCAGTCCTAGGATTATTTCTCTAGGGGGCAGAGTAAAAGTAAAAGCAGCAGTAACAGAAGGATGTAAAAAGTGGGACTTACACAATAGCTACATTTGTATGTTGAGCACCGGTTTAAATAAATCATGTCTCTTCTGAAAGGTTCGGCGCTCATACAAGCTTAGGGTGGGCGGAGAACGGAGGGCCTCTCTCTCTCTCTCTCTCTCTCCCCACATCAAATCCTCACCTCCGTTCAATTCCCATCAGGGGGAAGGCGAAAGCGCGGGACTCCCCCTCTCCACGATCCCTCCTCCCCGCTCTCCTGACTCTTTCTCGAACTCCGTTTCATTCTGTCTTTTTTTTTTTTCGCTATCTCCCCTCACTCCCCCAGCGGCGGAGAAAAAAGGAAAAACTTCAATAAAGCGCCGGCGAAATAGCTGAGCTCTGCCCGGCACATCACAGAAATAAAACGAATAGAGCGGGTACGCTCCGCGAAGTCAAAAGGGAAAGTCTTTTGAAAGTTTCATGCCAGTGTTCAGCACAAACGACACTTCGATTACTGCGTTAAAGCATCATTTTGACTGTGCCAACGCCGAAAATCTCCGAACCCCTGGACTTTCTCCAAGAGGTAAAAGCGGGAGAATTTAGCAGAATTAAAGGCTCTGGCATGTAAGCATTCTTTCTTTTTGGGCCGATTGTGGCTTTGATTTATTCCCAGCAATCCCAAACGTCCATTGAGGTTTCACTTTTATTTTAGCACATCAAAATGGCTTTAAACGCACTTTACAAGTGTTAAAAGCAATTAAAGAGCATTTGTTCTTCCTGCAAAAAAAAAGGACAGAAAAAAGCATAACAGGGCTAAAGCTAGACAGCACTAGTTGATGTGCTACCATTAATGTTTGTGTCATTTTTGAGTCTCATGCTATTTCCACATATGACACAATAATTACAACATGACAACAATATCAAACATGAGCCATCTATGGAAATAACCATGAAACACAAGGGAGTGTCCTTTCTACCCACTTAAATTCTGTGTTGTGACGGCCCATTCTATAAACTCCGATTCTACGTCAGTGCTAAACTTCTTCCCCAAACAGAGTGAACACATACCTTCACTGTGGGCAGTCTGCTAAGTGTAGTGCATCAGCAAATGCACTGTGTACTGCTCTGTAATGGAAGGAGCAGGAATAGCTAAGAGGCCTTCCTACCCCGCGTTTGTGTGTGTGTGTGAGTGTGTGAGAGAGAGAGAGAGAGAGAGAGATGGAAGGTTTTTCATTGTGTAAATAAACTGCAGTATACCATAACACGTTCTACAGTATGTGCTGTTCAACCTGTGCCTGAACATGAGTGGAAAAGGTGGTTTTCTTTTTTTGTTTTTTTTTTAAACCATTGTATGTGTGTGTATGTGTGAGAGAGCTAGAGAGAGAGAGAGACCACACACACACACCTACACGCACGCACTTCTATTTTGGGATTTAATGGGGTAAAGAGAGGTTGGGAAATAATTATTGGGAGCCAGGAGGGGCGAGCGAGGGTGGGAGAGCTGGTGTTAATTGCTTACTCTCAGAAGGTTGAGCCGCGGCGTGTGATTTCTGCCGACCGCCGCCTGTCTTCCTTGAGTGCAGCACACCTTAATTGCTCATTCTTGTTTGGCAGGAGGAAACATGCAAATCAAAAAACGCTACTTTGAAACCCCTTTTGAATGCGGGCTGCGCTTCACGTTTCAGTCGTACGCCGCTTTTGTCCTTGGGGAAAAGTAAATGCCAATTAATTTAGTTGCCAGTGTAAAAAAAAAATAAAATAATGCACAAGCCCAGGCCTGCCATGATTTTTAATTTTTTCTTATTGTGTTTCATTTTGTTAACGCAATACACTTGATCATGAACTCGGCTATGCTGAAGATGCATCAAGTCTTGACGTCTCAGAGCATCAGGGCAGGAATCTTATCACAGCACTTCTGCGACATGCTCGACTGGGCCGCGTTTATTCCTGTCCATCAACCCCACTCTGCATTTGGCTAAGTTACACTCTGGATGGGCTATATTTGAGAGGTTTGATTCCAAAACACTATATCAATTTTGAGGGGGAAAAAAAATGTTAATATGTCTAAGGCAATGAACCTCAGTATTTTCATATGAATAAATTCCCGTTTTGCTACTCTCCATATCTACTTTCCGACTGACAGAACACAACAGTGATTCAACCTGCGCCTAGTTAATGAAAGCTTTTCTATTTGCTGTTCTAAACAGCCGGTGTCTGGTAGGTCTTTCCCAGGAAAAATCCTAGAGACAATCCTAATATAGACAATCCCACCTTTACAAATGTAAGTATTTGAAGGCAGAAGTCTTGATAATTTAATATATTATTGATAATATTTGAATACAGGAAATGTATTCCAGTGAAAAGTTATTCTCCAGCAAGTTTTACTTTCATATCAGCAAAATTTGGAAACTCTCCCTCTCTCTACTGCAGATGACAGGCTTATTGTTGGCTACAATGCCTGTGCGTGTAACGCTTGTACAGCATTACTCGCCTGTGCGTGGAGACGTGCATACGCGCCCCGCAGGCTGAAATGCTGAGTAAATAACGAGTAAATAAAAAGGGACTGTTGAGCGCTGATGATGTGCTTACCCGCTTCCTGCGCGGATTGCATCATGAAAACATCAGCTGTTGCGTTTGATTCGCCCACCAGAATCTACCGGGCGCCACGAGCTCCTGAACCGTAGCCAGAGAGCAACGCTGAGAAAGCCAGACTGCAGTCATCGGTTACGTGCGGAGCCTCGCATCTGCGGCAACGGTCCTCCCCTAAACTCAAGATGCTGAAGCGCCTCTTTTTTTTCGCCCCCGAGCTTTGCGCGGCCCCCGAGACCGAGACCGGGCCGTCAATAACGAGCTGTAAAGTGTCCAAAATTAAAAAGAATCAATGGGGAGAAAAGGGAATCCAATTTTTTCTCAGCGCTGGGAAACGATTCCTTTTCGGAGAGATACAAGGTTTCCCACAGAACGTGGCCAATTGATATAATAGATTACATTTTCAGGAGCAGAATGAAGGATCTGGACCCTGTGGAGTTTTGAGTGGCTGCTGGACAGCTGTTGCTATGCACTCAGACAAGAACAAGAACAATGGTACCCAGAAACCTGTTAAAGGGCTATAATAGCAAGGAGGTATACAGGAGGTATATAACCATACTATAAATAGACGAGGCTCCCTGTCAAATCCACTTGACAATAATTGACATGGTGCTGCTGAACCCACCAGACGATAATCCAACACAAGACAGCGAACAGCAGGCAACTGCAGGTGTCCCGCCTGGGACATCGACGTGGCGACAAACACAGAGCTGAGTGGGAGCGCCGTCTTAGGAAAACACACTAAAGGTTGCAGGTCGACTCGGTGCCGGAACACACGGTCCGGTTCTCTCTATTTTCCCCCTCCCTTCTTTCCCTGGGGAGGACGGACATGTGCTGTCAATTCTCATTAAAAATAGGAAGGGGCCCGTCACAGTTCAGCCACCGGAGCGGGGTGCAGTTTCTCGGCTCATTACGGAGCCGCGGTCCGGCTTATTGGTGTCACAAAGCAACACCTTGGAGAGTCGGCGCCCGGAACAACAACATTCTCCTGTAAAGTTTCTTATTTAGTTTTTTACTTATCCAGGGAGGGGAGGGGGTTTGCTGAGGACTTAAACACTTTTCATTACAACCACAGTATTCGACTGGCGGCCAACGAGCAGTGATTGGAGGTCTTTGCTCGACGGCTTCTCCATCATGGTTTCACTAATCCTGCTCTGGTTTTCCCAGATGACCCGGGGGTCTGAACCAGTCGTGAGCCTGCTTCAAGTTCGATAACTTCTCCGAGCTTTATCCTCCTTTTCGCTTTTGCACATTTCAGTCCTTTCCAAACTTTTTTTGAATGCTTTGGCTTACTTGTTCCAGCGCATAGACGAGCTCCGAGGCTCGGCTAATTAAGAACACGTCATGTAAAGGTTACACTGATTATAACATGGACAACTTTTAGTGAGGTGGGGGGGGGGGGAGAATGCAACTTTAATAACTTTTAGGGAAATAATAAAGGATCATAGGCTAATTCTTTAATTAAGTAAGTAATAATAGCGTGATACTTTAATGATCCCTCTCGGGAAATTCTCTTCTTTCTAGCCCCAGAGGTCAGGCTAAGCTCTCTCTCTCTCACACACACACACACACACACACATTGTAGAGGCAGAGAGAAAAAAAAACACACACGTCATAATGATGAAGGTAACAGCTCTAAGACTAAATCAGGACACACGTGAATCGGAATACAGTCAGATTACAGCTGAGTGACTCATCTGCTCACATAAGGGAGTAGTAAGATGAGTTCTGAGAAGAAAGTTTCTGACGAATCAGCACAGCACGTGTAGAAAATGGCTCACGACAGCGTGTGACCTATTCATGACTAAGGCTTTGTGGGAGACAAATAAATACAAAACTGAATATTTAATCCCTTCAACACACACACACACACACACACACAGCAGCTAAAACAGCACGATAACTGGAATAGGATAACAGCACGGACGTTTTTCTAACAGGACCGGTAAACCGTTTGGACGGGTAGCCGGGCGTCGGCGCTAATTATAGACGTATCACATTAGCTTAGGTGTCGGGGAGCCGGCGTATTGGTGAGTTCACACCCCAAACAGCATCCGGCTTCGCCACACGCCGGCCTGACTCTCCGCTAAGCCTCGCAGCTTTCGGGGCAGAGAGGCGCTCGATGCCTCGCCGTACAGCCGGGCTGTAAATTCACCGGCAGCCCGGACGACTAACAGCGTATGATCAATAAAAAGGTTTTAAATAGCAAACATGTGAACAGCCTCCTTGGTGGCTGCCTGCAGGAAGGAATGAATAAAGCAACTGCAAATATTAGATATATATAGTATAGTATAATATAGTACATTTGGTAAATATAGAAAGGCTTTCCACTTGGTACAGGATTTGAAAAATGCCCTTCTCAATTGTTCTTCAGCTGCAATTAAACCAAGCATGCCTCAAGTGAAATAATATCTTATAATCTACGTCCACAAATCATCTTTAACTGCATGCTATATATCTCCCAAGCAAACAGAGGCAACAGCACAGGCTGTTTATTCGGTGGGAGGTCAGTGTGTGTGTGTGTATGTGTGAGAGAGAGAGAGAAATCAATATTTCATCTTATCAGGTGTTTATCTGAACAGCCGTGCCGTCAACATGGCTGATGGATGCATGGTGGCTGGTTGGGAGAATGTACATTACACTAACAGGTCAAGGTCTTCCACTCTCTCTCTCTCTCTCTCACACACACACACACAAAGAAACATGTGCACACGCATACAGAGAGAGAGAGAGAAAGAGGGACCAGCAACATTTTCTCTGGAGGATTTGCTCATCTTTCTATCCTTGTAAGGACATTTGGTCCTCATAAGGACGGAGGTACAAGAACACACACACACACACATACACAGACACACACACACACACACACACACACACACACACATACACAGTAATAGCAGTGGGTAACCCTTAGTAATCCCTGGCCTCCTCTGTCTCTCCCAAGCAGCTGTGACGCTTATCCCTAGTGCCTTTGTGTGTGTGTGTGTGTGTGTGTGTGTGTGTGTGTGCGTGCATGTGTGTGTGATCCCAGAAGGATTCGACAGCAGCACAGCCGATAGTGATGATAGTGGACAGATTATTACTGGCTGTGTGCACTCACATGCACACACACACAAACAAACTGCAAACCCACTGTGCACATTTACACTCCAGATAAGGAGAGGGTTACCTCAGTCTACCTAGGGAGGGGTAAAATTCATTTTCAGTGATTTGTTGGTAGATTTGCCAATATTTTTGATGGTTTAATGGTTTTCAACAGTAATAAAAAATTCACTTGCTGGACTGAAATGAAATCCAACCCTGCTACGCTGATAAATAACCAGTGTGTGTGTGGATGTGTGTGTGAGTGTGTCTATGAGCAAGGGGAGGGTGTGGGTGGGATAAATAAATGAATGAAAAAATGCCTCGACAAGATTTATACATGCACAACTCAAGCAGTATATACTCACAGGGGCAAATACAGTGGGAGTATACAGTATGTATAAATCATAAGCTAATACTAAGATTAAAAAGTGTTTAATAAAAAAACACAGTTTAAAGTGAAATAAAAACTGAAATGAGACTTTGTGAAAGAACTAAAACTATCTTGTCTACTTAAAAAACTAACGTATGTGAAATGTTTTCTGATTTTGTCTTTATGTGTAGGGTAAAAAAATTCAAAAATCAATTTTGCTTCGCCAAAAATTTTATCATTTATAGTGTGGAAGATCAAAAAGAATTTGCACACTATAAAAGGTCAAAGACCAAAAAGAGGCCGACTGATGCAAAAAATGCCCCAATTTATTTACAAGGTGATGAAGTGAAAAAAATGTATTATTATTTATGGTGTGAAAACAACTATGATGTGTGTGCGAGCATTCGTATTTGTGCATGAGAGTGTCTGTGAGTGTGTGTGTGCGTGTGTGTGTGCATTTCTAGGTAAGGGAATCGCCAAACAAATGTCAGCTGAGCACTGGCTTGCCAAACAAACCTTTCGCTAAACCGTCTCCACATGCAATGGAAGCCAGTGGGTCAGCCAGCACTGAAAGCCTGTGGAGTATAGTTCCATCCAACCAGCAAATCTCTATAAGCGCAGAGGAAATAGAGCGTGACTTGGGAGCCCGAGGCTTACAAAAATGAGCTTGTGACGGGAAGATCGCTGGTTTGAGTCCCCATAGTGGCAAAGGGGAGTCTGGTAGGGGGGGGTCAAGTGAACGAGTAACTTACTCGGTAGAGAGAAGAAGAAGAAGAAGAAGAAGAAGAGGAGAGAAGAAGCTGTATTTACATAGCACAGAGCAAGTGCTTTGCAGTCAAACAGAACAACAGCAGGGAAAAGGAGAGCAATGGAAACAATATAAGAGCAGCAAGTGAGAACAATAAAAAAAAACAATAGTATACAATAAAAGACAAGAGAAGGCAATATAAGACCGGTAGGGAACAATAAAATAATGTGTAATAATAAAAAGTCAAGAGAAGGCAAGTATATAAAAGTAGGGTTATAAAAGACTTGGGCAACTTTGTATCTGGTGCCAAGGCTCTGACTGTAAATACACAGTTTCCCTTTGACCTCAGTCTGGATTTGGAGACCATCGGAAATGCAGGGTGAGGCTCAACCATGTACTGCTTTGTGGGCGATCCGTAAAGTCTAGTTCTATAGGCAACTTGGTAGTACTCCCAGCTGTGAGCGTGTGAATGTGTGAACATCTCGCTCCCCCCGAGGCTGTTAACGCTAAATAAGAACGTGCTAATAAGTGTTAAACAAGCGTTTGGGTTCCTCTTCTCCTCTCCCTTGCTTTCCTTTCCTCGTCTCCTCGTCCTTCCCCGGTAGGAGACGAGCGGCAGCGAGGGAGAGGAGGAGCAGGAGAAGCATCGTCACCCTAGGAGTCACCGGCCGCATCTGCAAACCAAGACTCGGAGAATTAGCATCCCGAACGCAACAGCTTTCCACTATACTGTGGATATCTGGCGGTCAGCTACAGTAGCGAAGGCTTTCGTAGAAACCCCAAGTCATAATCTGCAGCTGAGATTAAAACTGTGCTATGGGCCTTAATCCTTTCCCGGGGAGCGCGCACACACACACACACACACACACGCGCTGATGAAGCCCGGCAGCGCAAATCCCACCGAGGCCGCTCTAAAGCACGCTTTAATTGAAAGCATTCCACATATTTAATGGCGGGCTGTCACATCGCGGTCTCCGTCTACGGGGCGGGGGGGCGGGGGGGGGGGGTTACAGTGATGCGTTAGAGAGTACGCGCATGGGACGGGAACTTTATCCCGGATCAGGACGACACAGGAGTCGTGCGTCAAAAAAAACGAGAAAAAACAAAAAAAATCCTATCCTCGAGAACGCAGGGATTCCGCATACTGAGTCACAGCACAAGTCTCGGTGCGCTGTAGCAAATAATACACTGTGTTATGGCGGTACGTGACATGCATGGGCAGCGGTGGTATGCCTATGTATTTTCAGGGCTTAAGCTATAGCATGCATGATTGAAACCCGAGCAGGATAAATCTCACAGCAGCAGACACATGAAAGCCTTTGTGTTACAATAGAGCACCAAAGAAGTACAGTCAGCCCAGGCCACAGCACATTTTTTTTTTTTTTAGATTTCTGGTATTTGTCCTTTGTATAATTTGTCCTATTGTATAATGTTTTCTGTGACCTTTAAGTTACCCCTCTAACCACTGGTCTCTCTAACCGCCACTGTAGGTCACCGACTGTGCAGCGCAAAGTGTGTCGTTTCACAAGACTGGGCTTCCCGTCATCACCTGACCGTACGGATTAGAAGACAGTGAAATGGAGTGCCAGGGTTAAATCGAGTTGGGGGCTAGTTTGGCTCGTTTGCGGCTGGCCCGTGTCAGCCCGAGGCCACGGAGACAGAGCTTGTGAGGAACACCGGCTGTTTCTTTACATAAATCACAAAACTGTTGAGGAGACCGGGGGACAAAATAACAGAAACACCACATGAAAAACTAGAAGGGCCAAGGTTCGTGCTATTATTGCTTGTTCGTGAGTCGGATCCGGATCCGCTCCAAAACTTAATGGGTTCTTCCTTGGCCCATGCTACACCCTTCCACGAAGTTTCATGAAAATCGGGCCAGTAGTTTTCCCGTAATCCTGCCTACAGACAAACAAACAGACAAACAAACAAACGGCACCGAAAACATAACCTCCTTGGCGGAGGTAATAAGAAATGAAATTGAAAAACTGCAAAGGTAGATACACAAAAAGTTTATAAAACATTCAGCGAACACATGCACTTCTGAAACACGTAATTTAGATATATTTGTCATTCTTTGTCTTTGCCTAGTCCCATTCAGGGTCACTGGAGCCTGTCCCAGAATGCACTGGGCAGAAGGCAGACAAATAGCCCGGACAAGTCGCCAGTCCATCACAGGGATAACACAGATAGACAGGCTATCACTCACACTCACATTCACACCCCTGGGCAATGTGGAGTGTCCAATCTGCCTAACTTGCATGGCTCAGAAGCTGTTTTGAAGGGTGGCCCTACTCCTTATTGCTTACTTGATATTAACATAACATAACATGTCTTCATACCTGTATATAGGCCAATAGCTGGCTTTACCTATCCAGTGTGTGGCACTTAAGATCATTTTAATACTCAAAGTGTCGCTCCCCAAAGCCAATCAGCCTATATGACAGCATAGCAGACCCAAACCCTGCATAACTGAAAGGAACCAATGGATACTGGGCAATGTAAGCATGTAGTATATGTACTGTAGGTTGTGACAGCACATGTGAAATGCTACAGCACAGGAGACCCCAGGCACACTTTAATTGAAAGGAGTCCAGAGATATGGTTGCTGCCACAGTAGCCTCCCTATATCCTCAGGGGATAATACACAGGTATCATTTTGAGTTTGATAATCAATTTAGATAACTGGACCAACAACAATTTTTTCATGATAATGTGCATGATTTTTCATCATTTCATCATTTTTCATCACACTAATATGGGGAAAGGTATCCAACTCCTTGCAAAGCAAAATTTCCATCTCCATTGTCTCAAAATGTTGCCCATGTATCATGCCTATTATGTGGACAAGATATATCCATCTACAGCTCGGGGTCGGGGGTTGTGAGATGATTTACTTTGTTGTCACGTTTTTATCTTTGTGTGAAATGTGTCTTTCTTGTGAAATTATGAATATTTGCAGCCTCGTCGTCATAAAAGTCGTCATTTGGTGTAAAAGGTCACCAGATTTGCAGCTACAAATGTGGGTGGCAAGTCCAGCACTACGTCAGTTTTGTGGAAGAATCATGATCTACGGTACATGTGCGCATTAACAAAGTTCATGCAAAGGTTAAGAGGGCTAAATCCCACAGCTGCAACAGAACCAAGGTATGGCATATCTTAGTTGAGAAGATTCCTTCTCAACCTCTCTCCATGTCCCCTCTTCCAGCACCAGACCATGTGCTCAAATTCCTATCACTTTTTAAAGACAGATGGCACAATTATTACACCGAGGGGAGTTATCAACGATTTGTGCTCTGATTCACTCTTTGTGTTTGTTTTCTTGGCAATTTCGATTAGGCTCATAGCTGGAACATTTCTGCTGCTATCTCATTCAAACACAAAATGGAAATACAGGTCTATTATTACTAACGGCTTACTTATTGCACAGATCAATGAGAGGGATGAGTCTGGAATAAAGTGCAATACTTCTCAAGGTCATGTTATATATATGCCTGTAATGGAGAGAGCTTTAGTCTTAATGATTTTCTCTAACATGCAGTGTGTGCCTATACTTCCTATACTATACATGCTTTCCTAGTTAGTTGAAACCGAGATCTCACTCTCACATAGGTGGATCCTGTAGTTACACTGGGGTCTGTACAGCAGACTGTGATCTGTGATTAAGGCAGAATGCCCAGCGCCTGGCAGTATCCAGAAATCTGGCAGCGGTTAAAATGAAGTGCTCTCGCTCAAAAAAAAAAAAAGTCAGATGGAGAGGACGGGAGCCAGAAAAACGATAATAAATAGAGTCGTTTTAGTACTAGGCAGACGACCAAGACGCCCGAGCTGAGAAGGGTTTATTTCTGTCGTCGTTTTGAGGTTGTGTGATTGCAATGACAATCATCGCTGGGAAAGGGTTTGACCTTGTGTTTTCTCACTCATGATCGGCAGACGGTGCATTCAATTAACTTTCGGGAGTGGGACTGTCTGCTTCGCACAGGTTGGGAGAGTGCGGCAGCATGCAGTGACAAAAATGGATTGTATTCATGGGTATTTTTCATGAAAACGGTTACTAGGGACATGATAACAAAAGCAAAGATTGTAACTTTATCACCTCTTCCACCCCGAAGAAACAAAGAAAATACCTAATATCTAGCAATGGTAGGGTGTGCAACTTAAGAGCGCATAACTTTACACTCTTTACTTTTGTTGTCACTCCTCCAACATGGTGGCTTGGCCCTTGTTCCTGCTCTCTAAACACTCCCTGACAGGCCTTTTCAGAAAGTACCGTACCAACAGTACAGATCCAGCCAAATAAAACGCACAGGCGTCTCGCACAACCGTTTCTCGGAGCGGCGGAAAAAACGCGAAACACTTTGAACAATTCCAGCGACTGCAAACTGCGAGTGCAGCGTGTGAAGAACGGACTACGAATGCCGAGGGGGGAGTACAACGCTGAAGCGCAGTTTAATTGAAAGGATTCCACAGATCCTTACAGTCCGCGTCGGGGCGGTGGTATTTAGGTACACAGTGAAATGTAATTATGTACAGTGTGTCTAAAGACCTGGCAGGATAAACAGGCTGGAAGAGATGCGGGGCCTTTTTAATTGGGAGGATTCCGCGAGGCCGCTGTCAGAGCTGGCGGGGGAGAAGGAGTCGGCACTTCGGGAACGGCTTGCCGAGTTTTAAGCAGCTGTTAGGACAACAGACGATGAATCTATGGGACACGGCTGGCGCTCTGATCAAGCTGAAAATGAAATCGTGCCACTGTTTGTCCTCTCTCTCTCTCTCTTTTTCTTCTGAGATTGCTGATTACTTATTAGGACTTTTCTTCTATTGTTCGGTACTGTCCAGTTCTCCCTTGAAAGAGATCCTATAGTCTCCAAGGGACTAACCTGGATAAAATGAAAAGAAAAGAAATAAAATAAATAAAAAAAGGAAACAGCCAAACCCTTTGCTAAGTAGACTTGTAGTACTAGAGAATACTCGCTGGGAATACAAAGGTATTTCCAGCTCTGTAATTGGGAAGACGCAGCAGCAGCAGCTCGGAGCTTGTAAAGCACGCCGCACTTCGCCGTGTTTGCGGTTGTGTGATTACGAAGCTAATTAGTCCTAAAACAAGGCGCCGGTTAACCACCTTTCTGATTCGCTCGTGTTTTGTATCTCACATCAAATAAATAAATAAATAACAGCTTTTTCTTTCTTTTCTTTTTTTTATTTTTTTTATTTACAGCTCTCACGCGTATGGAGGCGATATCGCCCTCCGGGGTATTCTTCGCAGTGACTCGGGTCCGGGTGTTATTGTTCACGGGATGAGTGTGTTTGTGTGTGTGTGTGTGTGTGTCAGCGGGAGCACGCGAGTCACACGGAGGCGCGGCGCACGGAAGGCAGGCTTCAATTACCCAGCAGCGATTCCGGGGGGTTCGCTCTAATTGAAAGGACTCCACCGGTGTTGCACCTGCTGCTGCGACCACTTAGTGCTTTTAATTATCTTTCACTGCGGCGGCGGCACCGGCGTGTACATATGCGCCCGCAGTGTGAGGGGTGTACGGAACTGTGGCGGGTTCCCTCCCGTCCCGTTATGAAGGCTCGACCTCGCCGGCGGGGCAGGTTTTGCGCCGAGGTGAAAAAGGACTATGGTGATCCTATAAGTTTGAAGAAGGATACTGTAGAGATATCACCGCAAAACTGCATTCCTATTAGGGATATTACAGCAATATTACAGTGATACCATGGAGAAACTGACTTTTATCATAAGGCCTTTTTATAATCTTTGGATTTTCTTTATTTTATCCTTGTTGCCTTTTCTGTTACTTATTTGTTTTATCTCTATTTATCCCTATGGCTGGGACTAGTTTCCCTTCATTGTTGATTCTGTTTTACTTATCCATATCATTTGCTCATGTTTTTTCATGCTTGTGAAGCACTTTATAACTTTGCTTTGAAAAGAGCTTTATTAATACAGATTATTGTTAATACCATTACTCACAATAAGATCACTATAAACCCATTAATGAGAAAAACAGACACACCCTAAGTGCCTATAGGAGTATAACAGTGATTTTTGGTAGGGAATACACAACACTTAGGTACATTATAGGCAATTAGACCCCATTTAGAAAATAATACCCAATGGGAATGTATACTGATGTTTTAGACAGAGGAAAGATATAGTACAGATCTCACAGTTTCCCTTCAGGTAGCTGTATGTTGAAGGCCACAGAAGCATCCGCTGATCACATGTATATTTTGACATTGCAAGACATCTTTCCTGGTTAAGTTAGGGTTAAAACAATTACGTTGTTTCATAGTGATCTGTGGATATAGTATTCAGATCGTGTTACAGTTGTGTGTAATATGTGCTACTAACACCGCATGTGAAAGCAGGGTTTCTGCATCTCTCCTGTGTATCCCTCTCACCGTTTCCCTGTCATCCTCGTCGGTGTCTTAATAAAACAACAATTTCAGGAGAGCGCAAGGCCCGCTCTGAATCACAATCACATTTGACAAGTATAGGAAACAGACAGGAATTTGTCTCGGAGGCATCGGCGGGGATACATTCGAACAAACTTGCAATTTCGCAGTAAGCGCCGGCACGCGTGATACAAGGAGAACAGGACCTTTTAGAAGAAATTCTCTAATAAGGGAGCAGGAGCTGCATGCCTGCAAGCAGTGAAGGGTTGGGTCTTGACCCCGGCACCTTGTGAAACTCCACCCCAAACAGAAGCTTGAGCAAGAAAATACATCCCCGGAAAAGCATGTTAACATGGCTACAATTCCCTCCTCTGTCAAATGATTTTTAATGGAGCTGTACGACTGACTGACACAGAGAATTGCAGGTGGCTTAACAAACGCTCTCTTATCTCTGGCCATGAGGGACAGTGAAGTGAATGTTCGAACATATTTTAGAGAACATATTTTAACCATGAAATTCAATAACACAACCCTGGGAGCTGCAGTATGTGTACCCGCACTCCACTCAGCCACTATTTTCTATGCGGATTCCAGAAATACCGAATCCAAGGTAAGGCCTGCCCACTCTCCTTGACCAAAAAAAAAAAAAAAAAAAAAGGATTTTATTTGCTGTTTGTTTTCCCCATCAAAAATAAACATTTGTTTTTCCGTCCACGGAAATGTCAGGGGGATTTATGTGGTCCACATTTTGTGCTGGTGGCCTATTTAATGCTACAGTGCACACCCCTCACAACGTGGAATGAAAGCGCGGCTCTTTATGTAGCCGGCTATATCCAATGCCAATCAAACTGACAAGTAAACCAAATTCTAATTCTTGGGGAGTGCGTCTTTTGGAAATGCATTCTAAGTATTGATATGAATCATATTTCCAGGCTGTCATACTCTGAAATGGAAAAGAAAACACAAAAAAAGTGATGCACAATAAAAATCGGGCCCCAGGCCTCACCTGTGTGTCAGAGGGAGTGCTGGGACCTGTAGCGCCGCTTGGTGGACATCTGGCCAAACTACCACTAAACTCCATAGGTACAGCCATTCTTAGAGAACTATTTTTTCCACATAGTCCTTTAAATATAGCTTAGAATTTAGAGCGCCCAGTCAGCATAATTAGTTTTTATTACTTTGCATCCTACTGAGACACAGGCAGAGATTCAGTGTCTGTTGTCTGTCACTGACTGTTTGCAGGGATCGAACCTGTGACCACATATATTTTTGGAAATGTTTGACCAGCAATTACCAAAGGTTCCACATGCAGCCTTTTTTGTTAGAACCCAGATTATTATTTCCTCTTTCAAATATTTGGGTACCGCATCATCCGTAAAAGACAACAGCCTATGTTGGTTTTCCTTCTCCGGCCCTCTCATTATTCAATCATCTCCCGTTCCAGATGTGGGGCTAAGCCTGAGAGTCATCCCAGCCTTAATCTCCATCATCTGAATTTCAAGTTCTTTGGGCAAATCCTCCCTGTTTCAAAGTACTCTATTGTCAGATACAAGACGGGATTCGAGGGAAACCCTCTAAATGTCGCTTTCAGTAAAGCAAACACACACAAAGACTGCAAAAAGTTGATTAAAGGATTAGACAGCACCTACAGGTCATCGTTCACCTTTGTCTGAGACTCTCCTCCTCTGGCTCAAATCTGTCCCGGGCTACTACAGCTGGGATAATCTGGGCTAAATTTAAACCAATCTTTTCAGGAAATTGAATTAAAATGTAGATGGCGTCTCTTCTTCGTATCTCCATGAGCATGAGCGAGTAAAGACAGTCTATTGCGTCACATCTCTGACTCTCTGCCTCAAGGCCATGATGCCCGGACAACATTTTAATGCGATGTCAGGGGGGCAATATTGCCTTCATAAGAGATGGAGATTTGTAAATGTGCCAAAATCAGCGTGGACGGGGACAAAAAAGCGATACAAAGTGACTCTCGGTTTGAATTCGGTCCAATCAGCTAAAGACCGGAGCTTTCATTCATTCATTCAGGCATCCGAGAGTAGAACATAACTCTTGACATTTCCCTGTCAGATTGTTATAAATCCAAAAGGATGAGAGAATCTGATAAATAAGCCCAAAGATACACACAGGGCTAAGCTGGAAAAACAGACTCGCATGGTACAGCATGTATTTGTAGATTGCTAGTGAACCACATCTAAGCATCCCTTTTGTATTTTGTTAGCCTGTCAAGATGTTAACAGGCAGAGCGTCTCCTCTGACAACATACTGTATAATGGTAAGAATCAATAACTTTATCACAGACTGGTGGCATCACCGGCCCTGCAGCCATACTGTACAACTCACTCTGAGATGACTCATAGTATTACAGTATCACACTGCTGTAGGCGACAACAAGGGTGGCGGAACACGCTGACATTTCAAGAAACACATATTAACACTGCAAAAACAAGCGTGCCAGTGAGAAAGACTGTTAATTGCATTCTTTTTTTCTTGTTATGGGAGAAAGTAGAGAATGTGCAGGGCTGAATTGTTGGATTAACTTATTTCAAAGCTGAAATTCAGATGTGTTTAAGGTGTATAAGTAAAAAAGGCATTGAAGCTTAGAAACGATCTAGAAAAAAATGTAATTGTGACATATAGAGGAATGATAATACGCCTGGCTGACATGGCAACTGGATGTCATTCGCATTTTGACTATTCCATTCAGCACATAACAATGCCAGCTTAAGTGCGTTGACGGAAAAAAAACACACAGCATGTCCATACAGCTCACTCAAAGATGACTCACAGTTTTCGCAAGATTATACAAACCGCCATAGGCTACGGAGGGAAGACAACTGACATTTCAAGAAAAGAAAAAAGCTTTTCGCACTGCACAGATAAGTGTGCGAGCGAAAAAAAACCTCTAAATTGTCACTTTGGAAAAATCACAAAGCACTCTGTTTCTACGTTACAATGCTGAAGCTATGCCTCCTTATTTTCACAAGATCACAAAAGCACTGCAGGCTTTGAAAGTGACTCTGGCATTCACCAAAAAAAAAAACAGTTTTTCACACTGAATAGTGAAGTATGAAAGATCGCCACTCTGTTTAAGGGGTGATGTCAATAGGAGCACTATGAATGTCTGGGCCCTGTGCAAATGCAGTCTCTGTGGCCCCCCTTCCCATCTCTTGAAAGTCTTAAAATAAATAATAAAATAATATAAAATATAAAATTAAAATAATTAAATCAACTATACATAAGAAAGGATGTAGGTTTACCCATCTACAAGCATGGAACATATGGATCTGATAGTAGTAGGGATGGGACAATATGCTAATAATTATTTGATACGCTTCATACACAACCACAATACGATGTAGCCTAATAAATACAAGTAAATAATATAATTTGGATGGAGAGCTTGTGAAATTGTGATGGACAAGCCATCTAATTTGTGATTGCTACAGCAGAATAAAATGGAGCTAATAACACAATTAATTTTTCTGCCCCATGATACATATTGAATTTCGATATCCTAGTCCCATCCCTAGATTTTAGCCTCTTAACTTATATTATCTTATAATATTCAATAGCATGCTATTTTAAGTTAGTGTGGTTAATGTCCTTTTCAGTGAGAGTGTTGCAAACAATTGCTTGGAATAACTTTTAGCAGCCACTAGCCTGCATCTCTTATAAACTCACCTTGTCTCATGTCTTCAACATCAGATGATGGAGGACCTGCAGCTTCTCTCTCTGTGGCTGGCTCTTTATATGAGGGCGGCCATCTGTTTCACAACGCTGTAAGCTCGGTCTAAAGTTGACAGATAACCTCATATTATATCACTTAGTGCAAAGATTTATGGTAATATTGCGCTACTAACGTTATGAATTCAACCTCCCCTGCCCTCAACTCTCCACCCCTCCCCTCTCTACTTAACAACTAGATTGGCAGTTTGCATTTATTCCTCATGATGTACTAGCTATTATGCAAATCTGCAAGCTAGCTAGTCTGCTTGGACTGGCAAGAGATAGCCTACCACACAAATACTGGTATTAGCTTAAAGCAGTCTTAAACCATTAGCAAGCTCACCTGTCCTCTGAAAAAAAATTGTAAGAAGCTGTTTTCCCACACTGTTTTTTCTCTCTTTCTCTTCTTTCTTTTCTTTTTTGGCTCCCCAACTTTGGTTTTGAGCATGTTCGCGTGAAAGCACTAGTGTCTGTCAAGTTCCTCGCCAGGCAGCAATCACTGCAACGTCCTAATCTCATGCAGCTAAAACAATAAAGTTAGACTATGGCATTTCAAAATGTGTTTCTTGATTATATATGAAAACAATCTTTGAGTTATGGTGAACTGATGCTTCCTGTCCAAACAGCCCCAGCCTCAGCTAACTAGGAGGGAACTGAAGCAGAGTGCCTGAACTATACACTATCTATCTATATCCTGGACTGTTTTTTGCATTCCTAGGCCCTGGACTATTTTACAAATGTTTTTATTGAGATACAGAATGGTATGCAATACACAAAATGGAAATACAGATCTTCTCCAGAAATCAACACAGGTAAATTTAAGTCCATATTAACAAAGTGATGTCCCTGTTGTCTTTCTCCTCAAGGTAAGGTATCAAAGGCTGACAGAGTCTCTCAGAATAAATCTAATTATCTCTAAAAGCAAAGTGCCCATAAATTCACTGATCCAAAGTGTCAATGCAAGTATCTCTTCCTTTCTCCAGTATACAGTATATGAACAAGTTGCTTTGCAGTAATAAGACCAGAAGTCAAGAGATACTGCTGGACTGTTCTCAGCTTCTGTAATTGTCCCAACACCCCTAAAATTTCAATCCATTAGTTATATATTTTGGGCAAAGCTATGAACTAGGTTACATCATTTGTCTTACAGTTACCATATAATGAGACCTCTGGAAATACCCTGTGCACGTAAGACTTTAAATTGTATTCGATAATGCTGCTCATTAACGGAACATGCATGAATATACTCCAGAGTTTCATACCAAATGTCATCCAGTATCTCGTCCCCCAATGCTGCTCCCCATGCCGCCTTTATCACATCTGCTGATGGACGGCAGATAGCTTGTAATGGTGTCAAATAACCCAGAGATGACATGGTCTGTCCCTGCTAAAAGTTTTAAGCAGCCATCCAATTTATCGGGCCTTGCGCTCTCTAAAATTGGGAAGATAAGCCGTTACATAATTTCTAACCTGGAGATATCTAAAGAAATGACTGTTTGGCGGCCCATATCTCTGCCTCGGACTAATCTAAACAACATTTACTGCACTGTGGCGGCTTCGGTCTGGACATATTTCTCAGCATTCCCTGCAAATGATGGCACAAATTACACGCTTTCTGTATGTAGCTGCCCCCTTCCATTTTGTGATCATGATAGTGATACTGAGAACATAGAATAATGCATATATGTTTTGCACAGTGTCTTTTTTGTACATACAGTATCTCCTTCTGTAAGTATATATGCAAATCGCCATATTATCTGTATCTGCAAAGGCAAGAACACAAAGTGTATAGCTTTTTACAATGCATCTTTACATCTAGACCCTTTATGTACATACAGTATGCATGCCTCTTGTTAATGAGACTATGATGCACATTTTGCACATTATGTATATTTATATATAAATATAAATATATAATAATTATATAAATTCACATATCTGTTTTCTTCATATTCCTATGTCCTTCGTATTGTTATATATTACATACGGTATATAGATCTTTTTATAATGTTTATACCTATACTGCATTAATTTCAGACCTGTGGTATATTTTCATATCATACATATTCTGCATTCATCTTTCTTGCACACCCTAATAATGCTGAAATACATACTTTTCCCCATACTTTTCATTCATAAATTCTACTTTAAATGTTTTAGTGTTGAAACTGTTGGATCCATATGTTTATATAACCCCCGTAGCTACAGTTTATTCTTGCTTATGTTGTATTTTTCTGTTTATATTCTATTTTTCTTTGCTGTTTCCCGTTACTTGTTGCGCCTGCAACAAC
Source organism: Centroberyx affinis (assembly GCF_046629955.1). NCBI lineage: Eukaryota > Metazoa > Chordata > Actinopteri > Beryciformes > Berycidae > Centroberyx > Centroberyx affinis. The sequence continues at coordinate 86,274 of NW_027279186.1, read as the reverse complement.
CCAGTTTCCCCACGGGACCCAATAAAGTTTCATCTTATCTTAAAAGGCTTGCAACCACAACCTATGGAATATACTATATAATGGAGTTAAACACATTCACTAGAAATCTACTGAACACCATCGGAGCTGAGAGTCGGCTTTTGCGTAGGTGTAAAAGCATCAGCACTTAGACAACCAACAGACTGTATTCACCTCTTGTCGCTTGTCTGATCTGCTTACATTATAAGCTAGTTTGAGAGGGCAATTCACCTGCGCGTCGATGTTGTGCCAGCTTGGTTGTTCATCCCACTTAAACGCACTCAATTTCGACAGTAGAACAAGAGCACCGTCGCTCAATTTAGATGGGCCTTTCAGAGATTCAGTGCAAATGGTGCAGGGCATCCTGCCACTGCTTAAACCATTATGCTTCTCTATCATCAAGGACAACGATTAGAGACAACCCAACATTTGGATGACCCTCAGGTGAAGTTCAGAAATAGCCAGAGACTATGTCAGGCCCATTATTCTGAGCGAAGTTGTTTATGCTGGATAAATAGCTCAAATGACATCAAGGCTGAGTAGATTTTCTGTTTGTTATTTCTTGCTTGCTCTCTGTCATACATAGAGTGACCTGACCTGACCATCCTCCACAATTTAAAAAAAAAATGCTGTTTCTCGGCTCTCTCTGTTTGTCTGTCTTTGTAATTCCTAGTTTTGCCATAGCCCAAACACATGAATGAAGTGATTTCAAAATAAGAGAAAAAGTGGCGAGTGAGCTTGGCGTGTTCTTCCGCACAACTCGAATGGCTTCAAAAGTCAAAGCGTTACATTTGAGGCAAAACAAATCAAGCACGCCTCAGGTCTTAAAACCATTCAAAGCCCTACTTGAAACCATTCCAAACACATAGACTTTGCTGAAGTCTGTTGAAAGTCAAACCAAATTCATTTCGGCGCTGAGAGAAGTTTCTGGGTTGCCAGTCAAAGAAGCTGAAGGGGAATGTATCTCTGAGGGGGCATTACTCTGAGGCAAAATCACCCAAAAACCCAACACAATTTCTCACCCCAGACGTGTTAGGGACCGGTTCAGTTAAATGTGTGAAGTGAAAAGGCATCGTGAAGAAGAGGGGGGGAATTGCAAGTATGAGCATGTGCGAGAAAGCAGAAAGAGACAGAGAAAATGTTGCTATTAAAAGTTTAAGTCTGTTGCAGTTGGTCTGTTGTAAATAGTGGCCAGTGGAGCATAGAGGGAGCGAGTGAGAAAGATTCTGTCTCACAAATGACCTCTTGGGACGATTTGGTCCTAGTTTTGAGATGGTTGAGGATGGCCGGGTCACCGTGGCGGACATGTCAACTCAGCTAAGCTGTTTTCTTGCCTTGGGGGGCAGCAGAAATTGGGCTGGCTGGAGCAAAAATGTCCCTGTTTTCACTCTCATGTCTGTAACTGTTTCCCGTTTAGAATTAGGGTTGACAAAAAAACAATTATATTGACGGGATAACGGCTTTACAGCACTGAGCTTTGGGTGAGGAGAGGTTAGTAGTTCTGTTGTCCCTTCCAATGTTAAAATAGGTTGAAATGTAAGGAGCTGGATACTCTTAGTGAGTTTAAAGCAGTTGGTATAACCATAGATACATCTACTGGAAATTTGATTAAGCTGACTGTTCTGGGAGTGCTGCTGTTTCTCTTCTCTCGCTCACACTTTCTATTACTATTCCAGTGTCTATTGCTTATTATTAGGGATGGGACAATATATCAAAATTCAATATATCGCATATTAGCTACATTGTATGCTGCTGTAGTAATCACAAATGAGACAGCTTGACCATCACAATTTCTCTCCAAGCAAGCTTTCCATCCAAATTACATCCACAATAACATTTTTAAATTGTTGTTTACATTCTAGCAAGCCAATGCCATTGCTAGAAAGAGTTGTGGCTCAGAAATAAACATAATTCTGCACAGTCAGACTACTTTGTCACTGAACTTTTATTTATTACATCGTGGTTGTATCGCATGGTGAAGCCCATATCGCGAATTGTATCGTGAGATAAGCGGATCATCCCATCCCTACTTATTATCAAATGTTTACTATTGTTCTAGCTGTAACTAATTATGTAGCTACTGTCTGTCTTTTCCAGAAGTCCCTTGCAGAAAAGATCCTTGATCCTTGAAGACTAAGATGCTTAAATAAACAAAAACAGAATTATATCAAAGTTAATAATACCGAGTGTTTCTCATTTGTAAAGTTTTTGAGCTGCAGTGAAGGCAAGACCAGCGTCCTTTGTAAAGCACCCTCTACTGTCATCTCAATGTATTCTGACAGTCAGCAGTATGGCTACGGGCCGTCGAATTCCCATATGGGTTCAACCCAATGTCTAAGCGCTGTGACCTCTTTGTGGACATGCAAATATATCCAAAAAGAATCTGCCTGCATGTGTGTGTGTGTGTGTGTGTGTGTGTGCATGCCCGAAAGTGTGCACCTCTCACTGTCAAAGAGGGTGCAAATGGGCAAATACTGTACTTTTCAAAAGTACACTGCCATGGAGTAAGTACACACACACTCAAGGACAAACAAACTGAGAAGTCCCCTCTAATGGCAGGACGCACAGAGTTGGAGCTCCCTCTAGAGGTGAGAGCAGACACACACTGTAGCTGGCTGGACTCCATCCCAGTCAATTCACAGCAAGTCAGCTCTTTTGAAAATTCAATTCTGACCTAAGCAGCTTTTTTTTTTACTACCAAATAAATAAGGATAGGCCTTTAAATATTGCATTGCTGTGTCTAACAGGCCTAACTGTTAAAATAATATCACCCAATCCCTGGGGAGCTGACAAATCACTGATCTTAAAAGGGGAATACCACCCAAAATAAAAATCCACCTTACTCTTTTGACCTAGGCCATTACAATTAGCATTTATGAACATGAATATCTCTCCCAAAACCAGAATCGAGACTCCAGTCTGTCATGTCATATCAGAGGAATAGAATGGGAATGACTTCATTGCATTTATGGCATTTCTTAGCATTTAAATTACAAAGGTGCAAATGTATTTAAGTGTCAAGCAGAGATCAAGTCGGACACTGCTGTTTGAATCATAATACAATTTAATAGCAACAAGCATTGCCTGCTGCTCAATGACATTGCAGTCGGCCATCGACTGTAAGATACACTACAGTATAAACAGCTGAATTATAATGTTTAATTGCATACGGTTGTCAGTAATGCGTTGTAGCTTGTTTGAATATAGCTGCGCTTATATATAGATCTGTGTGGGTGCAGGGATAATGAATTTCCAGTCGCATCGGTAATTTTGAGTGGGTGGGAGGGTGGCTTATAGGTGGGTGAGAGAGGGACCATTTTTATATTTTGCATAAGTGGGAGGGAAACCAAGTTTTGAGTCTCACGCGGGTGAGCAGGGTGGGTATCTCGCTTATTTTATAGTCCTGTGTGGGCGTGGGCGTAGCCACCATGCAGGTTTTTATGTGTTGGTACGTGCGTGTAAGGAGGGTACTTTAGTAGGATAGTGTGTGCATGTGTGTGTGTGTATATGTGAGAGGGAGCATAGCTTATTCACAGTCCTCTCCGGGTGATGGGGGAGTTCTGTACATGGCCCTCAGTTGCTTCAGTTCGGCCATCACTCTTTTTCCCATCTGGTTAACCTCAGACCTGTAGGTCGCCTCCATCTGACACTCCCTCTGCTGCCTGTGGAGGACAGATTTCAGCTTGACCCATAGAAATATATAGGAATAAAAAAACAACCTTAAAATGTGGGGAAAGGTGGTTGTGATGATCATAAGACATCACAACCAAAAATCAGTTGTACTTTCAGAAAAAAGCATTAATTGCATTAATTAATTCTAGCGACTGATAATGTAATAACTGACAGACAATATAATAACTTGAAATGTCCAAAATGTAACAAAATGTCCCTTTAAATTAGTTGAAAACGTACAAAAAACTGTTAATAAACTCCCAGATAATGTAATAAAATCACATTACTACATCTAAATGATGATGTAATAATAGTGACAAATAATGCAACAGTTCCTAAGGATAAAGAGAATGTGATAACTTTGGTTGTTGTAATGCAATATTATTGCATTATCCAGGAATTTATTACATTAACATCAAAACAAAAAAGGACAAAGTTGAAAAAAACACCAATACATTCATTGCCCATTCTGAAAAGCACATGCATGTATGTCTGTATGTATGTATGTATGTGCATGTGTATGTGTGTGTACGTGTGTATGTGTGTGTGTGTGTGTCTCCATTTGAACATTCATGTTATGTATTGTGTCAGAGGGAATCTTTATGCAAAGTAAGCATTTCATTGTGCCTTGTTACACACAACAGTAAACTTGATCTCTTTACTCTCTACTCGATAGTGAATCTATTAGTAAACCTTGTCTTAGAAACATGCAAATTAAATTATCATGCTGCTAGTGTTCTACTATATTGCCTTGCTGAAATAACCTAACCCCCCCCCCCCCACCCCCGAACCCAATTACTTTGCATCGAAATCCGGAAGGGCACAGCTTCATTCTCAACGTTAATTGAGTCCCTATTTAAATTTGTTGTTGTTGTTGTTGTTGTTGTTGTTGTTGTTGTTGTTGTTGTTGTGCTCTCACCTGGCAGTCATTCCTGTGTTGAGGTTGCTGTTGGAGAGAAGGGCTTCCCCAGACAGGAATTCTGCTCTGATCATCTCTGGTGTCAGCTGGACTCCTGACTCTTCAGACCTGCACACACACACACACACACACACACACACTGAGTGCGAGGGCAGTGACCTTTAAACCTAAATACAAGAGGCACTTGAACTGCTGAATGTACCGCCATAATCACCATGTTATATTAAACATAACCAGCTATACTAATGAGGTCATTCATTAAGCTAAAAACATTTCTATGTCAACATACCTGTCTATACAAAACACATGGCTGGTATTAATATGAACTCTGTATCTTATAGCATTAAGGACTTATCGTAGTTCATTAATATGCTAATTTATGCAGCAAAGTGCTCCAAACTCTAATCAGATCATCTACTCTAAAGGGGGAACCTGTGGTGCGAGAATGAAGTTTCTATCATGAATTGTTCTTGAGTTATTGTGTTCAGAAGAATGAGTTACACACCACACACCATGGTGGCGGGACATAAAAACCCCAAAAGCTTCTAATACAAAGATACTGCGTGAATGAATATGTGCTTACAGTTTATCCACAAGTCCTGCCAGATCATCAGGAAGGCTGGCGAGAGGAGGAGGAGCCGTGAGGGGAAGTATATCCGTGCTGTAGTCCACAGACCTAGGAGACACACACACACATACACACTGCTTTGTGCCCCGCAGAACCAGACCAAACATTACCGAATAGAGATAATGGTCGGATCTCTCATCCATCTTGGTTGGATGGAAGGATTGCCGAGGGTTGTTTGAAATTTTGGTTTGAACAGGGATGATAGAAGTGCTCCTGAGTAAAGGTTGACACCACTTAAGGGGAAACTAGGCCTGGGTAGAATTAAAACACTGACAATGAGAAGGTTTGCAATTCAGGCAGGATGCTATATGAACTCAGCACATGAATTTCAGGTTTTTTGAGCTATATAATAGTATACAACATAGGAGTCAATAAATAACGCTAAATGAGCCTGTGATCACTGCATTTGGTCACAATATTCCTCTATAATATAGATAGAAAACTGCCGAGCGTTACAGACTCATTCATTGTTACCATTTTACAGCTTGTTGGGAGCTGAGACATGACACAGTCCTTTCTCTCTCTCACGCATACATAATTAAACACGCGCTTCTCTCCCTCTCTCGATGTCTAGCTCACGCTCTCTTTCTCTGTTACAGCCACCTGAAATAAATCAGAGTGTTTGCGTCTGCGAGACGACCAGACGCTGGCGTTGTGGATGTTGGAGGGACTGTCTTGAATTTAAAAAAGAAGAAGGCGTCTACCAGATCTATCGGTGTGAGAAAGAGAAGAGAAAGACGGAGATGATGAAGCAGCGCAGGGAAGTTGAGGAGAAACAGGAGCTGGACAGGAAGGTGAGGAGAGAGAGGGAGTTGATTAACTTTGCCACTTTAACGCCGGGACTTAAATCGGCTTTTAAGAGGAAACCGCATCACGCGAGGCCAGCCGGTATTCTTTGTGACAGGGTGAAGTGTTCAGCGCACCGCAAATAGACCAGGATAGCCGTGTGCTGTGTTCACCGATACAGTACATCAAAATATAATAATTTATTCAATGTCCATTTAGGCTACACATTGAATAAGTCATTATTTCTCTGTGTAAGTGAAGGGGGCGTGGAGGTCTCTTCTCCTCCATATGGCCTAGATACAGTGTGTATGCACAGAAAGCATTTAGCTGGTGTGATGTAGTGCTACAGCACTGTGGGTACACACTGGAACTCTTTCATGACCTTAAAAAGGGCTGCAGACTGGAACATTTCTACCTCCCAGACCCTTCCCTTTTCATATTATATTCACTGCAAAAAATATACATCCTAATGAGTCATTTTGTTTAATTCTGGGTCTTAAAATTGTACTTTTTCTCAAAACAAATTGAAAAAAATCTGCCAATGGGGTGAGAAAATATCACTTTCCAATGCACTTTCCAATGCATTGTCCCCTGTTTTGGGAATTTTCGTGAAACAAGAGACAATAAAATACCTTAGATACCTTGAAATAAGGCAGATCACTCCACTACTACAAGAAAAATACTGAAAACATAGAGTTTTTGCATCGTTATGGCGAATATGGTGAATTCCAGGTTTCAAAACCTGAAGGAGAAACATAATCTTGACGATCAAGATTTTGTTTAGGGATTTACAAAGGAAAGAGGAGCTGAGATGATCAAGGTTATAACCTCTACAACCACTGCACACAAAGAGAACAGACCTACAGCAATCTTGGATCTTTCTCAAGATCTAATGGGATGCAGAGTAAACTCAACTCTCTACATAAAAGCTAACTGGGAATCAGAAACAGATACAACTTATATCCACCAACTCCACCAACAAAAAGGAGTTCTACTGGAAAAGTAGACAATTGTACATACAGCAACCTGGCAGTTGTTTGCGGTTATCTGGACACTTGGACAGGATGTGGGCTGTATACACATACTTTGGAACGGTCTGAAGACATATGCTTTGTGACAACAATGTCTGTAAGGTGCTGAATGGAGTCCCAGGTTATGAAATACCCAAGAGTTATACTGTGCTGTATCCTGGTAATACAACAGAGGAAATAGAGGAGATACATATCTTGTGAAGGTATTACTTGAAGAGTAAGAAGAAGGAAATGATGGGAAAATGGTATCAAATGGATTCCCCTACTGAGGAATGAAAGATGGATAGATAGCTGTATGCAGTTACGTAATTTGCATAGATCTATATGCTATAGAGAATTATATATCTAAATGTGTTAGAGCCAACAAAGATGTCTGATTTACAATATAACTATATACTGTAGAAATGCAATAAAGTGTAATAATAAAAACACTAATGAGACAAGTAATACTGTTGCTACTATGATTACTAGCACCACTACTAACCACCACTACTACTAAGAAAATTAATATAATACTATCATTAAGATCTAATCATATATATTGAGCCGGTGTCTTATGAGCCTTTCCAATAAATCCTAATCAATAATGGACCTCAGCACCTCACAACACCACACAATCAGAGCTTGAAGTGTTGATCAATGTGTATTTCCCCTATTCCCTTTTCAAAATGAGATTTAATCTCTTGGGCCTGTGCCTACATCACAGCCTTACTAGTAGATTAATAACATAGTGCAGTGTTTTCTCTACAGACATTCAGTAATGATGGTCCCACTGTGTAAGAAAAACTAATAATGTTAAAGATGCATCATCCAATCTTAGTGACCACAAATAATTACTAGATATAGGAACAACGTTTACAACTGATTGGCCCTTATATCATTCTATACCCACCCACATGGTAAATAGCTGATGTCTGAGCCTTAAAACATTGTGGTGGTGTAGGATTATATACTGTAGTATCATGGCATCACAGCACTGTCTGAGAAAAACAGAGACTTCCACCTCCCACATATTCTTACCAGAGGGTGTTGCTGCCCATGCATTCAGAAGCAACATTGTTTACACTGCTTCATTCCTCCAGTACATCTCAGCTATATATCAAGAGGTCCAAGGTCAATGACTGTCTAACAGGATGTGCTTGTAAAAAATGTCAGAAATGTGCAGATTGCTACAGAGTAAATAGCTTCAGAACATATCAGTTATGTTACTTATCAGTTACTGATGTTACCCATCAGTGAGATACACACTCCACACCTGTCATTTTATATACTGCATGAAAAATGCTACTTTTAACCATGATGGTAGAAGCCGGGGCGGCAGTAGTGGTCTAATGGTTAGAAGAGAGGCTTGTGACCGGAGGGTCACCGGTTCAAATTCCTCGAGCGGCTGGGAAAATCTGGATGGGGGAATTGAAGGAGACCCACTCTCCCCTCTGTAAACAAGCACTATCAAGGTACTTGTTATCCCCAGCTGCTCTGGTTGGAGCTTCTCAGCGGCCAACTGCACGAGAATAGGGTTTTACTTGGGAACTTCCAGGTGAATATAACCTTCACTTTCAACTCCTGGGCGGTTGCAGTCAATAACAATGTGTTCTTTCTTATTCATCTTGCCTGGTTCAACAAAAATCGAAAAATGGCACTGGTACTGCTTGATAGTGTATGCAGTGGTGTAGTGGTAAAAATTTATTGATCAATGTCATAGGTGGGTAAACTATTTTAGGCGGTTGTATCCTCCACTACATCCCTGACTATATGTGTATGTGTGTGTGTTAAGTTGTGAGTGTGTCAAAGGCCATTAACCTCACAGCTCTCATGATGAGGCAGCTCTACCACAGCCCAGCTATCACACACAAGCCTCAATTTTCCTTAGCAGAGCATGAATTCAAATCCTATTGTAGGTTTTGGCCTACCTGCGCGGGGCCCAGTCACTGGTGAGAGTGGGTTGGTTGGACAGACAGTTCAAGGTGACCGAATCAAAATTCTTCCATGTCATGACTCCTTTGATAACTTCCTGTTGTTGGTCAGGAAAAAAAGACACCATATCCGCATCAGGAGTTGGTTTTGCAAAATTACCTTAGGATGAAGACCATCCTTGAGTTTTGACTTAAGGGAATAATTCATGTTTCAAAGATGCCTATTTGAATTAACACAAATTTCAGATTTTTAACGTAATCAATAACCAAAACACTGGAGCATGCGTTTTTTGGATAGACTGAAAGCTCTCTGTAGAAAAATACTCCCAAACTGGAAAGTCTCACAAACAAAATTACCTTGCGGTCCAGAAACTTCTTCTGAGTGTTTGGGGTCTTGATGCCATGCACATTGCTTTCGGGGATGGTATACCTGCATAGAGAACACACTCTTATATTCCTACTGAGTATCTAGGTATGGTCAGAGGATGATTCACTGAACTGAACTGAGAGAGAATTTTACCCCAAATCAATGAGATTCTTTCCAAATCACCTGCAAACACTGACATTCTGAGGCATTTTACAGTAAGTAAAAAGTTTATATTTAGTGCTATCAAACTTCATCACAGAACTTGAGAAAATCTTCTTTTTTTACAAATCATGTTTGTTCTTTACTGAGAAGTATCTACTTAATAAAAGGAAGTACAAGTTCTATTATTGTAAAAATGTAACTATTAATCTTCACACTGCGTTTCACAGCTGCAAATTTTCATATAACTTCCATAGTCCTCCTCTCATAATCAGGGAGAACCAAATCACCATGAATGTGCAATGGGATGTTATTTTTAAGAGAGCTGATCAATGAAAATAGAGACCGTTGTTGTTACCTGGGCAGAGGGCAGAGGTGGAACTCCAAATCGCTCTCCAGATATTTAGGAGTTGGTTTGTAGGTCTGCAGACCTGGAGCTGGGTTCTAGAACACAGTGTGGTGAGAAAAACACAGAAACATGGGTTTAAAATACTAGTTTAATTATACTGTCACACTGAAATGCACTGTGTATTGTGGGGAAACAACATTTACTTTGGATAAATAAAGACAAAACATAGGAAAAGCCTTACAAAGATCCTGAGTGGGTTTGCTGGAGCAGGTGTGAGCAGAGCTTCCGGGGCAGTGAAGGTCAGGCTGGCGGCCTCCTTCGCTTCCATCTCCTCCTCTTCTTCCTCACGCTGCTTTTCCTCCCCAGCTCGGGGCCCCACCGATCCAGGAGACGGGGCTCGGATCACCTTGGGTAACAGCTCATCCTGAAAGGGGACAACACAGTGAGATAAATAAAGGAAGAGATGGATGAATGGATGGGTACATAAATAGTAATGAATGAGCAAACAAATAATGCAAAGTAGGGAGTGTAAGGGGGAGCTCCCCTTGCTTTTTCAATGAGCTTGAACTCTTCTACAAAGACGAGAAGAAAGAGAAATTAAAGATAAATTAGATAGATTCTTAAATCCAGATGGGCTAAGTTGGTAAAGAAATAAGTAGCCTTTGGTTTTTACCTTGATTTTGCTGGTTATTATATGCATTTGAATGTGAAAATGTCTGATTTAGTGGGACTTTATCCCAGGCATCAAGGCAATAAAAACCAGAATATTTGAAAGTGTATGTAGACTTTCCATATCCACTGTATGTGGTTGAGAAATTGACAGCTAAGGAATGAATGAATGAATGAATGAATGAATGAATGAATGAATAACTGACTATTACGTTGGCTAAATCTGTATTCTATTGGTGCTGTGTGGTTACCGGTGCTCCAGTGCGAAGCGGTCTGGCCAAGCTAGCGGGGATATAGGTGTTAAATGCCTCCCAGGCCGACAGAGGCTGGTAGCCCATCAGCTTATAGTGCTGGGGAACCTAGAGTACCAAAACAATAACAATACATGATAGGGTTATAATGGTAATAGTAAGATATAACAATAACATGAGCAGGGCACAGAGGAAGCTCATTTATCCACCTAGGAGCCACTCCGAAATGCATTGACATACATTGAAATACGAGACCACAACTTGTTCAAAACAAAACACATAAATACAATACATACATTGTTACATTCTCTACTCATTATGCCCGTTATGTAGACCAGCTGATTTATAAGTGTCATGTTCGGTCGGCCAGGTGTTGCTGTAAGTACGTACTTGGAGCTTGAAGAAGGGAATATGTGTTTTCACAGTCACATCAACTGGCTCCACAGGCACTGCGGCCAAATTACTAGGAACCTAGAAAGATCAAAGAGACAAATGGCGTTATTTGTTCACTCGCACACCTCTATTGACAGAGATACAAGGGCTCTTTAGAAGGCCTTTCTTCTGGAGGGGCATCAGGAAAATGAAAGACATTTAATCAAAGCACTGGAAACTGAGCATCCTCTTTGATTCCACTGTTACATCAAAGACTTCTTTTGAGGGAAATTATGAATGAGAATTTTTCCATGTGCAGGTCAATAAGCAGCGCTCCCCTTTTCAATGGTTTAATGGTCTAATCTATTTCGGCCTCCATTTAGGTAGTTTGGGGTGTGAATTCAATAGGCTTTAATAAGACAAATTGGTTTGCACGGAAAAGCTCAGTAAAGTTTTTCTCTCACAGGCTGCTAATTACATGTAATTACCATTAATGGGTAGGTACAATTCAAGATCCTCCAATGGAACTAGCAACCTACAATCTGCAGCAGGCTGTAATCATAAGGATTACTTTAATTAATGTCTCCCTTATTTTTAAAGTGCGGCGTTTGCAGGTGTGCGGTGTACCTACCAGTTGGTCGGCTTCGTCAGAAAAAGTGGGAAAAGAGAATGGAAGAACTTTGTCCGGCGAGATCTTCAGACCGCACGACTTCCCTTCCTCCTCCACTGAGAAAGAGGAAAACATCGAATAAAAAATGCAAAGGTGAGAAAACACAAAACATGATGTGAAAAGTGAAGTCAAACAGAACAATTTTAGGGGTCAGTGAGCAAATGTTGCCGTATTCAAACGTATGATTACATGCACACACAGCACCATAAATAGGCCTAAGCCCAGGGCATGCATGTATGTTCCGGGAACCTCATAATAACCTGAGGGGATTTCATTTGAATTTTACCTCTAGGAATTCATTTAAACATGCATTACCGACATGACGTGAAGAGAGTATTTCTGAGTCCTGAGATCATAATAGAGTCAAAACCTTTCTGTGCCGTGGGCGGGTTCTTCATACCGTCTGCCAGTTTCTTCAAACAGGCCAGTCTCCGATTCATGCGACAGCGGATCACAACCTGGAAGGGACAGAAGTGTGTGGTACGGTACTGTTTTACCTTTATTGTTGATTCACACCCACCCGCTGTAGCCTTGGAAGTGATGCCAGGAAGAAATACTGTACTACATCGACTTTTTGAAGTATTCTTTTTTAGCAGGCAAAACAAAACCAAGTCATGCTTGCAGGAAGTACTATATAGCCACAAACTTGTAACTCCCACACAGTAAGTCTTTGTTATTCCCAATGGGTACATGCTTAGAGAGTTGTACAATGCTCCTATTTTAGTAGCGTACGGTCCTAAAGATAAATACTGGCTACCTAGATATTGAACCCTTGCCAGTCTGACTACCTAGATAAGCTTTCGGAAACCTTAAAAGCAACTGAAGACATTCTAAATAACATTAAAGTTACGTAACAATGGGACAAACATATTTGAAAGCCCATTTGGGTGTTTACTACATGGATGTTTGGACCTTTTTTGCTACTCTCGTAGTATTGTGCAACAACAAGAAGACAGTAAAACATGTGTGTCAGTCAAAAATAGCTGCATCCATACTTGAACACCAACCCATAAGGTAGCCAACTTAGTGCTCAGCAATAGTGAGACTGCCACCTAATCATGCCTCTGCTAAAAAGTGTGCTATGTCTATGGGGTTGAACAGTGGCTAGTCTTTCTATAGTGTAAGGTTTGTGCTCCATCCATTACAAAAACTCTGGCGTGCTGACTGTGATTAGCTGTTAAAGTATGACAAACAGACATTTCTCATTGACATGCTGCTATCAAATCAATAGCAAGGACGCATTCTAATGTTAAGCAAAAAAATCTGGTTATGACAGCAGCCATAATTATCTCATCTGAGTTGTCATTTTGGACAAAATGGGAGTTTTTGCATCAGAATGGCCGTGCATCTCTTAATTCCTCTCCAGTTTCAAAAATAACAGTGAGGAAAAAATAAAAAATGGCCCCTTTAACCCCATGTCAGTAACATTACCAGTGTTAGGGGTTAGATTCCCACTATAGGGCCACCCATACATGCCCGGATCATGCCACCTATGGGCCCAGGGAAAGCACTTTCTATTAAATTTATGAATGAATGATTTGTGAAACTGATTTTATAATATAGCCTTAGCTGCATGTAGTCTCGACCATTTCCTTCTCCATCTCATGTTTATTCCATATTCCATTTATGCATGCAAGTAATTTACCCATGTAATTAGAGTCTTGGTCAGCATGCGGGCTGAATTAAGGCAGCAGGACTGCCAGAATGGTCTCTGCCCAAACTCTCCCTCCACTAATGTATATTGGGGCCCTGCATGTTTCTGGGCCTGGAATCCTTTTCATTTAAAATCGAGCCAGCATGGACACATATTCCAACTGACATTAATGAGATACTGCAAATTCATCTTCATGCAAACGCAGTACTGCCAATCTTCTGGTGCCCTGCCTTGCACCCATACTGAAAATGTATGCACTCATTACATAGAGGTTACACAACATAGCCCCGTCAAAATTATTTTGACAATGATATATTTAAAGAAAATCTCACAAATTGTACAGTTAAATTGCTATTTTAAAAAAACCCTCCTTAGGTCTCATTCTATTTATTTTCCCAGCATAGAAATATTAAAGGGCTCTAACCCTTGACCCTGATCTTTGCACGCTTTTATTTTTGGCTGCTTGTCATTTTTGGTGGTCTAGGAACTGAAGCTTGTTCTGCTGTTGCACTCATTGAAAGTCGCTCTGGATAAGAGCTTCAGCGAAATGTCTAAAATGTCTAAAATTTGAAATGTTTACCATTTTACACTTTATTTGGATAGCATCTCTACAGACTGTAACCCTAACCCTGACCTTAGCCTAAACCTAAACCCAACCCTAGTCTGACCCAATTTCTACCATTAACACCAACTCTAAGATTAACCCTAGCCCAGACTACTTTTTACACATTTATGAGTATCACATGAAACTCAGTAGACTTTTTAGTGACACATTATAGTCACTTGATAGGAAGTTGAGTATCAACATTGGACTATCCAAATAAAGTGTGACCCATTTACTCTACTACACTACACTAAGGCGCAAAGTCAGCTAACTGCCTTCACTGGACTGCACCCAGCAAAATAATCCATACCGTAAAGAATATGACTTACGTTTAGTGAGGGGAATTTACACGTGGCTGCACTGAACGGACTGAGCTGGAGGGACAGTAGCCCAGTTCTACTGAGGAGAGGTGGAGGCGGGGGGGGAGTGTGTGTGATGTGTTTGTACATCGAAGCAAATGCTCATGCATGTGTGCATTGGTACATGTGCCTCGGTGAGTTTACATGGATGTGTGTACCTTGCGTGCAGCCTGCTGGCACAGTCTGAGGGCTCTGCGCCTCAGCTCCAGCTGAAAACTGGAGTGAAGCTGAAAGGACGGGCTTCCCTCCAGGGCCTGGAAGAGGTTAAACAGACACTCATTGCTTACTTGTGCTCATTTGGCATCTCTGATGAATTTATATTGAGTGCATATGAAGAGGACCACCAAGTGAAGTTCAAATGTAGGTTCGGGAGGTCAGCTTAGAGTATTCAAATGGCATTGGATGAGAGGATAGTGAAAGTGAGTGTTAGATTGAGTTGAATTGTAGGGTAGTTTGACCAGTTTGATGTCAACTCAAGGCCATCAAGTGTGAGGTTATATAGCGTCATTCCCTGTACAGAAAACTTCGATTTGAACATGAACTCTTCAGTTATCAAAGCAAAAGGTGCTCCTGTCAAATATTAATCAGCATCACTCCCACAAGTTTCGTAAAAATTCCATCAGTGGTATCTGAGATATTGACACCACGATAACAGCTAAGAATAGCCACATCCATTCAAGTGAATATAGATATGTTGGACAGCAACCTTTTGAAAATAACTTACATAAACCGTTCTGTATTCATGGTGGGAAGACCTTGTGTTTCACGTTATCAGAGAGGCAAGCTGCGTGAAATGTGAAAGTTGTCAATCTAACTGGGAAATGATTCTCAACAAACACACAAAACACCACTGTTTGGAAACTTGATGTTTACCTGTCCCGCTTCACAAAGCACCCGTCTGGTGGAAAGTTTAGGTGGTCCGGTGGCAAAGTCCTCCTTCTGCCTGACTGCTCCCTTCTTAACCTAGACCAACAACAAGAGCAGATAGCGCAGTATAAGGGGAATATCATTGCACATGGAATAACTGCTGCGAGGTACCCATAGGCATTACTAATAGAGACATAGCATGTTCCATAGCATGTTGAATTTGTTATTTGTTATATATGACTAAGAAGAAGAATATTGCAAATTCTAAACTGATAATTTTGACTTATTATCATTGTACTGACAAGGCAAAAAAAGACAGAAAACTGTTTTTAGATTTTGGGCACAGACACACTCACTGATCTAAATGCTAACACGGCTCAGCTGTCAAGCCTCAGTCATGTTTGGTCTCATTTTTGAGTATCTCCAACTGATTTGGATAAAGGGATAATGAACTCAAGTTATTTCTTTTTGGTGCTGACTCATCATCACAGTGCAATATAGATTTGATATCAAAGGTGCTACAAGTAGCATTTCAACATTAATAAATCATTACCACGTTAATTTTGAGACATTAGTACAACTACTGTAAACAAATGAGACCATCACAGAGAAGATTGGCAGCCTCTACTGGCGTCTACACTGCTTAAGGTCTAACTTAAGGTCACTGTCCCAATAGTTATGCAAGTGACTGTACCAAGATAATATATATGGGTGATGAAAAGATCATGTCTCATAACTGTAAACCATATGACTGTGATGCAAACAGAAGTTGGGTTATTTAAGCTCTGGCCTGGATTCAACATTCCAAGCACAATACAAGAAGAGAAACCAAAATAATTGCTCTCCCCTACCATAAAAACAACAGAGTTCCCATAAAATATCACATTGTGGTGATATGAGCCTGTAAACGGCCAGTGTAGGGAAGAGAATCAGTGTGTGTGTGTGTGTGTGTGTGTGTGTGTGCGTGTGAGTGTGTGTGTGTGCGTGCATTATAAACAGTGAAATTGGAGAGGAGATGGAGGAGGAAGTACTGTTAAGTGTCTGTGAGAGTTCTGTCAACTATTCAACTAACTTTTCTGAGGAAACACACACACACACACACACACACACACACACACAGACGCTCATATTTCACTACTGATGCTACTCTGGCTGTGGTTGCATATTTCCTTGGTGGGTCTCAATAAAATCAATCATATAGACAACTAGATTTTTTTATAGGATGCATTGAAAATCACAGTGTGGATCCAATCCTGCTGCAACTGAATCCGATTACAACATCGGTATGCATTCAGTGTCTCAGAGTGAGAACGCTGGTCCAGCATAAGTGATCAGTCATCACTCATCCAGCAAATGTCATGTTTAATCAAATGGCAAAACTGACCTAAAAGCCTCTCATGAAATGGTCTAGTGCAACAAAGCCGGAATAATCTATTCTGTTATGAACATTTATGAGGGTGGTCCGGTCAAACCTCCATCTGAATTTGGAATATATTCAGGATGAAAAATGTGGTTAAAGAGATTTAGTACCACTCTGTTACACAGTCGTGTGCAGGAATTTATAAATATAAGCAACTTGAAGTGAAAAATCGTACCGTATATTCATGCAGAGCTATCTCTCTCTCCTCCAATACCCGCTTCTTGCTTTCCTCTGACATGGCGTCCTTACCCAGGTGAACTTGCCTGAATGAAAAAAAAAAAAGTTGTTATTTTGTTTTCTTTAAATCGAATAGGTTTAGCGCTGTAAGTAGGCCTTAAAGTACATGAGGACAAAAGCAAACACAACAGCAACAACAAAATCAATACGGGTAACTAAGGAATCCTGATGGGTAAAAATCCAACAAAGGAAAGACTGGAAATGATTTGGATGGAACAGAAATGGATGGAAGTCGTTTGAATGAGAGCAATCTAAGGAACACATTTTTCGATGAAGGAAAACTGAAAACTTTATGCCATTCAAAGAGTGAAATTTCAGTATAACCTACCATCTGAGGTGGTTGGCTCTCTCTTCCTTGACATCCCGCTGAACCTTTTTCATAAAGAAGGCCTCCTTTATCTGTCTGTTCTGCAGACCCACCATGCTGCTACAGGATATGGCTAAAATAAAGGGGACAACAGCAAAATATTACATACGAGGCAATAAAACACAGGGTTACAGATATGGAGGGTTGGTTAGGGAGGAGTAACAGCGGTTTGTTTGGAATAAATAGAAGATATGCAGGAGTTCACACACAGTTCATATATGTGACAGTACAACAAGTGATGTATGGCATGTGATATGCATGTGGGTCAGAGGTGCAGGTCATCAATCTCCATGACAACTGGATGAGTGAAATCAATGGGTTGCTACCTTCCCTCAGGTCTTTAGAGCTGAGTTTATCGATGTCTTTGATCAGCATCTTGGCCACTCCAGCAGGGGTAGAGACATCCACCGCAGGCCTCAGACCAGGCTTCGCTCCAGCAGCCTGATCTCTCACAGTCTGGAGTAAATAACAGGAACATTTTAAAACAGAGGATAAAACAGACATCCAGTGCTTATTCTGTGTTTATTCAGCAGCGGTGCTCCACCGCCGCAAGAAAATTACCAGCATTACTAGAGAAAATGTGAACGTACAGTTGTGATGTCTACCATTAATGGCTTTATTATGATGATAAAGTAGCAATTGTTTTTAGCACTGCAACCTGCACAAGTTCCATAACTGGGATGAAAACAAGGGCAGATGTGGAACCAAAACTAAAACTGCTCCCAAATGAAATCAGGTTGTTGACTGTGAGTTTTAGTGAGGTAAAAAAAAAAAAAAAAGCCAAAAAAGCTGCATGAAATAAAAAATCATGTTGAAGGAAAATTAGGCACTCTTCTTCCTTTATCAAAAGTGAAATTGACTTAATTTAGGTGAGAGACTCATCGTGCCACTTAAAAAAAAGACATAAAAAATATTGATGAAGGAGGGAGAGAGCCTCTAATTACTATATTTAGCATGACTGTGAACTCAATAACCCCTCCACTGAGTACCAACTAACCACTATTTTACTACTTTTCAAAGTAGGCTATTAGATACTCTGTGAAACATAACTATCTGTGATTGATCAGTCATGACTGACACAGTAACCCCTCGATTTGACCATTTGACAGTCAAGTAATGAAAAAATAACTATAACCTAGAATTTTTGTCTGATGTATAGCATACTGAATAGGTTCTGCACGGAGGAAATTTGAGCAAATATAAATGCTCTATATGTAAAGCCAGATACAGTACCTTAGATTTGTCAGTCTTCTTGGTTGACCTGTGCTTGGTCTTACTCAAGGGAGGCACTTGGGAGGCGGGTGACGGCCCTCTGTACTCTGCAGCCACCACTTCCCCATGACCGAGCTCTCTTTCCAGCTGACTACGATGCAAAAAAAATAAACACGACAGAGTAAAACCTGCATGATGGAAATTGTGCCCATTAATAACCCACCAAAACAGATTTATGTACATCCATCACTATATAATGCTAATTTGATTGCGACTAAGCCCTTCTGTGCCAAAAGAACAGCAGGTTGCACTGAAGTTGAGCAGTAAATATTACAGTTGTCCAACGGAACAGAAACAGTGGGTACCAAAAATCAGCATGACGATGAACTCTATAGCAGTGTTTATTGTCTGTGTTTTGGGTTGTGGGTAATTTTGGTTCTGGATCAGTACTAGTTGCAGTCTAAGAATAGTTCTAATTGGATATTTATATCATGATATATGGACAGTTGGGGAGGTGGGGGGTGGCAGGTGGCAGGGAGGCTGAGCAATGAGCTCACATAATGAATTTTCATTGTATTTACATTTTTCTGGCTGCCGGGGCAGTTTTTCAGCTGTGGCTATATAAATGTAAAAAAAAAAAACACTGATTCACCTCCATATAAGTCCCCTATATCCTCTATCCATCTGGCTGTAGTACTACAGCCACTACTGCATCCTATTCTTTCTGCAGTGTTGGATAACAGACAATAATGTGGTAGCACAAAACTCGTGTCTCTAAAACAATTGCTTGTAAGACTACTCTTTGCACCTTTTGACTGCTAGGAATTTGACTTTTCAAAACTTTTCAAAACAACGTCACTCATGGCATAAAAATATGGGACTTCTACGCTGGATACAGAAGTTGGACTAAACACATCCAAGCCACATATTTTTAGATTGTGTGTGAACCAAATCTAAATAGCATTTTTGTTTGTTTGCTGTTATGACGCTAGTCAGTTGGACATTTACATATTTGGTTGTCTCTCTTGTCAGTCAGACACTAAAATTGTAAGAACTGATAATTTTGCAATGCTAACAGGCATAATGTTAAACATCTGTTGTTTTTCCAATTTAGAAACCGGCAGACTTTCCGCTTTATTCAGATATTGAGACTCAAGCCTTTGAAGAATACTTTGACATGTTGAATATTAGTCTGTTACTTTTCTTTATCAGGCTCATCACAGTACTCGGAACATATTTATGTTCTGGCATCTCAAATAACAACAAAAAAACAGCATGCTAGTATTGCTAGCAAACTCATTCAAACCAATTAAGTACTGATAAACATAAACTAACATGTTAGCTTGCAGCTAGCTCTCAACCCACTGCTTTCTTTCTAACATTCTTTAGAAGCAATCTCAACAATGTCTTTTACCCCACAATATGACAAGTTAAGTGTTTGGGAAAAGTGTTTGGTATAGAAGTTTGGTAAAGACCATTTAAAGTGCCACAGTCACACAATCAGTCAGTGAAGGTTAGAAACTATGGGCAATGCAATACAGCAGCCAAGCCGCTCAGATATTAAGATTAACATCTGTTTGTATTAAAAATAGCCTATATCTATGTCAGATAAGTAGTGCAGCAGGGGACGCTCAGCAACATCCCAGTGTCAGGCATCGGTTCAAGCTGGAAAAACACTGGCCTGGCGCACATCTCTTCATCTTTCTCTTGCACATATCTCATCTTTTTATTTGGTTCCACCGCAGGGAACAACAAACAGGGAGAGAATGTTTTATATGCTAAACATCCATCGGCAGGCATATCCATCTTGATATCACTGCACCAGCTACCGAGCTATTTTCATGAATTATTAACTTCTGGCCGAGATAACACCAAGACAGTGGAGTGGATGGAGCCACTGCTGTGTGATGGATAGCACCCGCTTTCTCATGGGAACAGAATTAAACATTAGGTTTTATACTGGCTGAACAACAAGAGCCAACTTCTAATCAGTGCAGGGCCATTTTCACTACAGTGGGTGTATGTTTTCACCCCTGAATTAACCATCTAGTTAGTTTGTTAGTTTGCTAAACTGTATCAACCTGAGAGCCTGTTATCGTTATCTAACAGTAAGAAGCTGTTATTATTCAGAGGGATTTCTTTGCTGCTCAGGAGGACTAATCCAGGAAAACGAGCTATTTATTAGCTCATCCAAGATTAAACTATAACCTGAGCACTAGGTGAGTTAGTTACATACAGTAGTAAGAGCAAGAGAGTGAGAGGTTCTCCATTCGAGAATAAGCAAGAGTTGCTCCCCTTACTCAAAATGCAGCATGCATTGCATTTTGGACTATTGAGGCTACAGTTGGTGGAGAAATTGGTATCTTTGTCACTTTTACAATGGATTTCTCCCTGTGTGATTGTTGAATGTCGGTGCAAAATGTTGAGTCTAGAAAGAAGCAGAGACTGACACCAAAACCTGACGTTGGTGTACCGTTGATGTTTTAGATAGCTCAAACATTTTCCCGTTATCAAACTCCATTGTAGCTGAGTTCCGCCACTAACTGATAAAGTGTTCTTATTACCTGATGGCGAGGTGAGGGGCGGAGCTCCCAGTGATGGTGCAGAGGTAGGGTTTGGTGTTGAACTGAGAGATGACCAGCTGGATGGTGACTTGACAAGTCTCGTACTGGAAAGGACTGAAGGTCACCACGATCTCCACCTTACCATTGGCTGGTATAACACCTGGAACAACAAAGATAAATGAATAGGAATGTGCGAGTGTGTGTGTATGTGTGTGTGTGTGTGTGTGTGTGTGTGTGTGTGTGTGTGCGCCTCTGGCTTGTGTAAGCTATACAGCCAAAGATTGTGGTAACAGTGACGATAGATTCATCTCCTTTGTTGCGAACTGAATACTCTTGTTGTAATGCCTTCAAATCCAATATACTAGTTACATACTTGTGAGTCTATTAAGGACTTAACTGACATCTGGTAGGCTAAAAAATTGTTGATAATAAGACCAAAAATATAATCCAGCGCTAAAATGTTTGGCCAAGATGATTTTAAGGCGGGCTATTTCTTATTTTCAGTTTCTTGTCATTTCATATTCACTTGTATTTGTTTTTAAAACAAGTTTTTATAGTGCAGAATGAAAGATTTCTATAGGATTTGGGCACATTTTTGAGAACTAAGGTCCTAGATTACCAGTAATTGTGTTAAAAGAAATACAACAGAGAAAACCTGTAAAACGATACGTACTACTGATGAGGTACAGGATTATTTTAGATTGTTATAATGTCTTTCTCTTACACATGTCTGTTTTAGTACAACTGTCAATTGCTGTGGGACTCAATGATTTTATATTTTTGCCTGTATTTCTTGTATAGCGGCCGGTGTTTGTTGCGTTTGTGGAGTGGATAAAAAAGAAAAAAAGCATAATAAAACAAGTGCTTAAAACGAGAAACTCAAGTGTATCTCTTATTCACATTCCGGGGTTGTGCCAAGTTTAGCGTTGCAGCTGTCGATGGCATCCCGAGTGCCGGTTCCGGCGTGTGTTATGATGCTTCCCAGACGATGGATACTGCTTAGCGTCAGTCTGGAGAAAGCTGTGGAAAACTGGAGGCATCTCTCCAGCTCTGCAGTGACTTATTTCGTACGCAACACACGCCGGTCTAAAGTTCTGAGACAACACAGCTTACCTGCTCATCTGATGGGTTATGAGCTAAATCTGGCAGGCTGGCTGAGTAATATCAATGGAAAAACACAACTTTGTTTGTCTATTTCACCTTAAAGGCAGACCGATTTTGAATTGTAGTCTGTTAGTTTTCTTTTTCAGACTCAGGGGAAACTGGGGGAAATAATAGGGGAAAAAGTTTCTATTGTCAGTTCAAATTACAAAAAAAAAAGCATTATAGCATTGTTAGCATTCCTCATTCAAAACAGTGGGTACTAAAACTGTTTCTGCCATTTCCCATAATGTGACAAAATACACTCACACAATCAAAAGCCAAGTCAAATTCTGAATTTATCAATGAACCATTTTTGATGCTGTGTAAAAGTGATTTCTTGGAGCGGCTCCTACCTGCGAGGGGCCAGACGGAGAAGGCCATGTGGGACTGGATAACGTACACCTGAAACTCAAAGTCAATGGGACAGCTGCAGCTCAGGGGAATGGCACGGCTGACACTGGGGAGACAAAAACAATTTTATTTATTTTTTTAGGATCTGACACCAACGGGTGGATGGATAGATGCTTGGTTGGACGTATGGACGGATACAGAAAGAGACAAGGCAAGCTCTCAAGCAGATATGTTTTCCGAAAAGCAGGAGGCGCCGGTCGCAGTTCTCCACACACACACACCCACACACACACCCACACACACACACACACACACCTCTGTCCCAGTGGTATGGCTGGTAGGTCGATATGAGGAGGGATGTGCAGGTCATCGATGATGGGGTAAGCATGAACCGGCACTAACAGGTTCTCCTCTCCCTGAGAAGAGGGGTGAATGAGCAAAAGAGAGGGAAAAAGAGAGAGAGAAGAAACAAAGAGATAACAGAGGTTTCCAAGTAAACATGGGGATACATCATCAAATGTAAGTTAAAGCAGAATAATAGCTGGGCAATATAATGATTCGCTTCAATAAACAAAGCCTGGGCTTCAAGGTAAAGTCTTAGACCGATGACCTTTTAAATTTTTATTTTCATACTTAGAAGAATCATCTCAATCGCCAGAAGAGGAGCAATGAAGAGACCTCAAAGTAAATGCACTAGCGTTTGCAAGTGTGTGTGTAAACACAGGAAAACCTCTCTTGAGATGGGAAGTTGAGCCTGCTTGCCCAAGATTTGCATTATTTGCCTTCACCCAAAAATTAAAAAGATAATGCTTGGTTTTCACTCTTTACTCTGCACTACTTTATCTTATTAGGTTATTTATTGTAGTTGTTTTGGACCGACCACCCCTAATGTACTGGCTTATTCTACTGTTGCATTCATTGTAAGTCACTCTGAATAAGAGCTTTCACTAAATACCTAAAATGTAGCTCTAACTGTGAAACTAACAGTATTAATTTGCAAAGCTTGCACACAGCAGCTGACCTCCAGCCAAACAGCAGCAAGACAAACAGTGAAATAAAAACTCTGCTGGATCCCAAACCTTGCAGTGAACCCGAATGCAGTCGTAGAAGTAACGCCACTCGTCGGGACAGAACTGGACCTTCACTGTGTAGGCGAGGCCCGGGATGAGCCGACACTAGAGAGAAAACAGATGACAGAGCGAAGTGGAATCACAAGTGGGATCATAATGTTATATTCATGTCAGTAATCAGCGGTCGGAAAAAAAAAAATACCTTTTTTGTATATGTGGTTTGGAAGTACTTGGTTTGGGTGGGGATGATATGAATATTCATGACTTCAGACGAGATGTTGATTAGTTTCTGAGGGAGAGGAGAGAATAGATTAATTCATTTCCAGCGTATTGGGCACAGTTGAGGAAATCCAAAGCATCTCCATATTCTCGTATGCTTACATCCGGCCTACAGCTAGCTGGCTAGATGGGGTGAAGTCAGGTCCTATTCTGTTGAATCAAATAAAGCCTCCATAGAATCCAAATGAGATGAATTTAAGATAGGATTACAATAATTTCAATAATTTATTGCAGCGGACCTATGGGCCTGTTTCTGGTGGGGCGTGATTTTGTTGAGCTTTGGCTCCAGTATAGGGCAAATGTATGGCTTGGGCTGAAAACACATAACAAGAAGCCCTGATTTAATGCATATGGAGCTAGAAGGAGATAGAAAAATACATGCTACCTGCTACCTGAACTGACTGAACCCAAGCTGAGCAGAACAACCCTTGTCATATATAAAAATTCCATAATATAGACAGATGGATGATGTCTTTATGAACAGGATGGGCACAATTCAGCCTGTACTACTTTTCCAATTTAGCCGTTGTTTGGAAGACTTGCTCTATTCGAATTCACTTTCACTACATTCACCATCCAACGCAGCCTGTGAATGGAAAATCGTAACCGCTGGTGGGAAAACCTCAACAGGATATTTAAACTGCAGCAGTACGTCGCTCACCAGGATCTTCAGGTAATCCTTCCCCAGCTCAAACCCACTGAAGTGCAGCACAGACGGCTCTGCTTGGATCAGGCTGTTGCTTTTCAGTTTGGCATAGATTTCTAGGAAGGAAAAACAAAAAAACAATGATTGAATATAATAAGATGAGTTAGTAACAGAAAAGTGGAAGTCGAGGTAGTATGTTGTATTCTTTATAGCCAATAAGTAAAAACATCCAATAGTACACTCCAATACCAAGCACACCATGTAATATGTCTGTAATCCCATTAAAGCAACTGGATTTTCTGCCTTTTTCACATAGGGTGAAAGATCACTCTAATGGAGAAAAATGAATAAGCCTATACCCCCTGTCATTTTTGACAAATGACAGCAAGCTACCATGTGATACTTTTTTGATCCAGTGGGGAAATTCAGCTGATGCCTTAGGTTTAATACTCTGAAGCAGTATCAGTGCATCCCTAGCAGCAGGTCACAGAGAACACGGCTGATATCTACTTGATTCCAGGAGGTGATTGGGGACGCTGGCTCTGCTCCTGCTCTCCTCCACCAGCTGGCCCAGAGGCAGAGGGGTCCTCCTCCTCCTGAGGGGCTCTGACAGGCTCTGCGGGGCAGAGAGGGCCACCTCCATCCCGGCTAGAGGTCAGCGGCGGCTCCCCCACAGAGAAATGACAGAGCGCTGGAGGAGAAGCAAGGGAGGCAGTGTGTTGAGTCGTATTAGTTGTATTTGTGAGCCTTGGATTGCATAATGAGAAAACAAAAGTACAGTCATGGAATGGTTACTAGCAGGTTACTTTTTGTGCAATTTGCATACAATTATTTTCTCAGTGATTAGTTACATGATGAATTTATTTTCATACTGTTGATATGAAGTTACATACAAGATGTATGCAATAAGTCTATCACATTCACTCTGCTTCAGCAACATCTGTTCTAACTAGATGCAAGTAACTGACAGGTACCTACGTTACTTTTTTGAGTTACAACAATGGCAGAGAAGATAGGAAATGTTTGTACCTATCAGAGGTGAAGATAATGTAATTTTAAAACTAACAACACAAACTTTAAAACTTTGAAAGTCTCCTGTGACAGCAGTAATGCAGGCGAACGAAGACCACAAAGATTAGCATTAGCGTCAAAGTGTATTGAGAAAGCTAGCAACTCAGCTAATGTTAACTGGCTTAATTTATATAGAGGCACTTGACTTACTATGACTTACTTGCGTTTTAGAAAAAACGGTTGCATTTGGTTGCTGATATAAAATAACCATATTTCCACCTACTCTCGTGCCTGAAACATTTCATTTACACACTTGTTCTTGTTGTTGCTGGAGAGGACCCCGCCATCAAACATTGTGGTTGCTATAGTGACGCAGGGGCTCAGTAAGGGCGGGTCAAACGTCAAGTGGGCGAAGACGATTGGTTGGCTAAAAGTTTAGAGCTACATCAAGCTAGGCAGATTATACCAGAACAACACCAGAAGTTAGATGATTTTACTTTCAAAATAAAAGCCTAAGATATAAAGCATACTGTTTATGGTTTGCATCGGTCTATATGTATGAATATATGCCGCCAAAACACGTTTTGGACAAAAAAAAAACAATTTCATTTTCAATTACTACGACTTCACCCTCAAATATATCTTCACTTTGGTACTTTGTATTCTCAAAAGACGGTCTAACATTCATCACCAAGGGTTTTATTTAAAAAAAAATGTGACCGGAAGTTTAGTTTTGTATTCTCGCTATCTTGACACTGATGTTCAACAGAGTGCACTGACTGATAAAATGTTATCGACACACTGGGTATATTTGATTTCCAGACGTCATATCTGCTGCATGACGAGATGCTTGCTTTTCATCCCTTTCATCAGATATGCGGCTAGAGTTCTGAATTTACATATCTCGATGGGAAAGCGAGCCTGCCTGACAAAATGCAGAAAGTGGGAATTATTGGACTTTTAATGTTGCCCCAGGTGAGAAAGGAGATACATATGCTTGATTTGAATCTGTGGATATGATTTTGGGAATAGGCGCATTATTGCTTCTGCTTATTACAGGCAAAGTCGTCTCCAGACTGTCATCCTCATATCATTCTTGTTAAAGAGGAAGAAAAGTGCATGAAAGACCTGCTACTTTTTAATACTTCCAAAGCAACAGGTGAGTCAACACATATTTGAAACATTTTATTCTAGGCCCAATAATTCGTCTGATAATGAATAATATTACATAATATAATATTTAGCCTATTAATAATATTAAACTATTCAGTAAATCAAGGTTTGGTGCTCAATGGTGCTTTTATCATTGTTTTACCTACAGAAACAATTTAATGCAATGCTATATTTCCACCTAGTGGTATTAAAAGGTAGTACATCTTGAAATTATATTTTTTTTAATGGCAGGATTAACCCAGATCTGATGATTTCTCAGTGCCTATTCTGCAATGAAAAAAAAACAAATAGGAGCCTTAAGTTTTATGTAGCCTATTTACTGAATATTATACTGTTTCTTGGTTATTTCTGTGTAAGTCCAGCTAATAGAAAAAAGAAAACATCTCTGTGAATTCTGTTGCATCTATTAAAAACAATATGACTGTTTGCAGACTGCATGGGAATGTGGGACAGCTTGAACTGCTGGCCGCCTGCTTCTCTTGGGGAAACTGTCTCGCAACCCTGTCCTGAGCTTTACAGCTCAGAAGGTGAGACACTATGCACACACACACACACACCCACACACAGAGAGAGAGAGAGAGAGAGAGAGACCCATTATCTATCACTTTACACTGGTTAATTATTTGCCAGCCATCTAATTTGTTTCCTTAAGATACTAAAACAGTTTGTCTTTTCAGGATCTCCATCCAAACTGTCAGCCATAAAGCGCTTGTGTACATAGAGACACTGAGCCGGCAGATGGGAGCGCTAGATTTATGTCAGGAGATGAGGATGATAGATTTCATAATGATCTGTCTGAACAAACACAGGTGGATTGAGAAACCGGAGCAGGGAAAGTCATGTTGTTCCACCTCCACACTGCTAAATCAGAGCTCATGAACGAAAGAAAGAAAGAAAGAAAGAAAGAAAGAAAGACAGAAACAAACAAACAAACAAACAAAGATTTCCTTGTAGGGACACCAAAAATGTCCTGAAAAAATACAACTTTTCACTAAAACTTGTATTCGTTCTGGTTTTATTCCAAATATATACATGCACACACACTCACACTATGCTGTTATATAATTATACAGATTCCTGTCATTGTATTATTGCTGTTTTCCAGGTAAAGTGCATCGCAACTGCACTGCCACAGGCTGGACAGACCTGCTTGTTCCCCATGAAGACGCCTGTGGATACACTTTCAATGAAACACTCCACTTTCTGGGAGAGGTTGGGTGAACTCTTGCAGTGTCTCGCTCTGTTATACATGTTTTAGAAGAGGTATATCAGATATAAAGCATTAACATTTTCCTTGCACGATTTAGAAAAATCTAAAGGCGCTGGTTTGTATAGGAAGTGGGTCGAGGAAAAGTCATGGAGGGACATTTTGATAGCTGAAATATTTCACTATTAAAATAAGAAATAGCAGTTTTCTTTTCCTTACCCAACTCATTTTTGCATTTCATCAGTAGAATGTGAAATAAATTTTATGCCTGATTCCACCAGGACCTGCCTCTGCCCAGTGGATTGAGGTCAGATGGGGAATTTCTGACTTAATTACTTGGGTTTGGGTCAAATATATTGTCAAAAAATACTGTTTAGAATCAACAAAATTATTCACAATTCTGACTGTGGTCAGATTTTAGCTCACTAAAGGCAATAAGCTTTCCCACAGGCTCAGTGTGGGTCAAATGTAGTAGAAGTCTTGATACTTGGTGGAATTAGATACTGTCAAATCATTTCTGTGGAGAAGTGATAAAGCATCGTTCTCTTTCCTCCTATCCAGTCATCAGATTCCCATCTGTATTTCTCCTATGTGAAGACCATGTACACAGCCGGGTACGCACTCTCCCTCATCTCCCTCACCATCGCCATCGCCATCCTCTCTCTGTTTAGGTAAGAAACAAGTTTATTTATCACTCCATCCCTGCTGAAGTGACCTTTGACCTCTCTGTGGAGTAGAGCAAGAGAAAAGATCATTTCTCCCTCAAAGTATGACATACGTAAGATTCATGTATCATTGTTGGAAAGTATAGAATGCTTATTACTCCATAAATATTTTTCAACACTTAAAACTATTTGAACACACTTGCCTTGTGAAGTATTCTCATTATGATTTATTCAGTGTGTTTAGTGTTGAAGTTTAAACATCAATTAAGCTTAAAACTTTCCATTAAAGATTTACACTGCCCTTAAAGTTAAAGACTTCTACAATAATCTTAAACTTCTAATAGTCTCCAGTTGGATTTGTAATGAATAAGTGATTCCTGTTGTATCCAGGAAGCTCCACTGTACCAGGAACTACATTCACATCCAGCTGTTCGTCTCCTTCATCCTGAGAGCCATCTTCATCTTCATCAGAGACTCGCTGCTCTTTACGAATGACGAGCTTTACCACTGTGACTACTATCCGGTAGGGAGGGAGGGAGGGACGGATGGATAGATGAATGGATAGATAGATAGATAGATAGATAGATAGATAGATACCATTATTTTTTCAAACTCTCTTCCTTTTACATGCTCAACCCAGACTGATCTTATACTAAATATACAACATATTTTGAGCACTTGCTTTTTCCAGGAAATAGACTGACCCGGTGAATCCACTTGAAAGCTATGATCTCTTATTGATTTCACCTCTTTTTCCTCTATCAAAAATAAACAAAAACAGTAGGGATGTTGAAAATTGTCATGTGCGGCAGGTGGCGTGTAAAGTAGTGCTGATGCTCTGCAACTACTCCATCCTGGCCAACTACAGCTGGCTGCTGGTGGAGGGACACTTCCTCTTCACCCTGGTGAGCCGCTCCTTCTTCTCCCTGAGGAAGCACTTCGCCTGGTACATCGTCCTCAGCTGGGGTAGGGAGACCCGACGACGGAAATCAAGCGCACCTCACATTTATCTTTTTTTTTAGGGAGAATATGGGACGTTTTTAAGCACAAAACTGTATGTTTGGATTCAATAGCACAGATTTCTTTCATCACACAGGTTTTCCATTAGTTGTTATTCTCTCCTGGGGATTGGCCAAGTATTTTTATGAGGATGAAGGGTAAGTGAGGTGAAAATCTGTTTAATTTATACAGACATTCAATTATGATATATAATGATTTTAAAATGATTTCCTATTTCAATACTAAAGCTGTTGGGAAACCAGGAGACATGAGTGGATTTGGTGGATTCTCCGAGTGCCAGTACTGCTAACCATATTTGTAAGTACAGCTTTGTTTCCTATTTTACTTTTTTTTTTAAATTGCTCTTAAATATTTGCTTTGGAAAATTGCGCCACGTTCATCGATTTCAATCATTTCAGACGAATCTGATCTTTTTCTTGAGCATTTTGAGGATTCTGGTGGGCAAACTGCGGATGCCAGACACACACAGGAATGAATTCAGCCAATATAAGTGAGTAGTACATTTATCTTTCATATCACTCTGTATTATATTATACAATATCCAATATAAGGCCACTCTGATCCTCATTTGTATTTCAGTTTATGAAACCAAGTGAAAACAAATGTACACGTAGGTTATTTTTACAAGGACAGAAACAAATACAAGGACATATTTTATGATATTGTTAGTTTTTCCCCCTATTCCCGGTCCTTGGAGGTTACATAGAGGTTAGTTGGTGGGTGGGTGTTCTCAGATCAAAACAGGAGTGTGAAACTGTTTTCCTGTCCCTCTGACCAGGAGGCTGATCAAATCCACATTCTTTCTGGTGGCATTATTTGGTCTGCAGTACACCCTCTTCGTTTTCGTACCTGTTAAAGTCAGCAGCCTGGTGTTTAAGATATGGACCTTTGCGGAGCTGGCTCTGTCGTCTACACAGGTAAATGAGAAGGGTGTGTGTGTGTGTGAGAGAGGGAGAGAGAGAGAGGGAGGGAGAGAGAGAGAGAGAGACTGAAAGACCACAAGAGAATTAACAGTAAACCTACTTGTTCCTGATATTATTTCCTACATTGTATCTGCTCATTCAGCATGAACAACTTACAATAATAAAGATTACATTCATACTTACTGACCCATGCACCTTTTCCTTCTCTAAGGGTTTTGTGGTGGCCGTCCTCTACTGTTTCATGAATGGAGAGGTAAGTAATTTATGACTTTAACTGACCTCTACTGGCGATCAGTAGGAATTGCAACAACACTGACAGATCTCTCGCACAGTTTAGCCTGTAATTGACACAAACAATAAAGTCACATTGTAACAATAGTGATAAGGATTTAGAGCACAGAGTTTTTGTTCCAAAACAAAAAGTGAGTTTGAAAGCCAGAAGTCTCATTGGTATTGGTAGAGTCATTGGTTATTGATCAACAACCCGATCAATCCCTGCAGTTATATTGTGGTCACTGTGTGCCATGGGGCAATAAAAATACTTATTGCACCTTTAGATATTATAAATTTGTTCCAATATGAACCTGAGATTACTTAGGGCCCAGCTTTTTGTAAATCACTGGGGTAGAGTGGATGTTAGCGAAGAAAAATGACTATTCTCTATAGGTTTCACTATCACCACTATTATCTCCCCATGTACAGTGTAGACAGTTCATATACAGTTCAATATTAAATCAGTAACAAACTTCCCATACGAGGTTCCTGGGCCAAAATCTGTAGCTTGATGTGTGTATTGATGGAGGTCCATGACATGAAAACGTTCAAAAACAGAGTTACAGCACAGCAGCAGCACAGTTTGCATTTAAAAAGTAGGATTTCTTATGTGTCTGTAGGGTTAAATCTCTCTCTACCCCTTTCCCTGTGCCATCCACCTCCGTCTCCAGGTGCAGCATGAGATCCAGAGGCGGTGGAGGAGGTGGCGTCTGACGCAGCACCTCCCCGGCCGGCGCAGGCAGCACCACGGCTCCATCAGCCAGAGCGGAGCCGCTCCCACCCAGGTGTCCCTGCTCCCCTGCCCCCCGCACGGCCCGACGCCCGCCGGACACCCGGTGGACACTCTGGAGATGTGAGTTAGGTTGAAATCTAGTTTGTCTTCCTCCTGACAGTTGATTAGGCCCACCTTGTTAGATCCCATAGTGATTTGGGAATTTGTTTTGAAGACAGTTTTTTTTCTTAATGACGTCCAGTTTTAAGGTGGTTCATGTAGCATTTTGTGCATTTGTTTTGAAGAGCAAGACAAGGGATAAGAGCCACTCGCAGCCCCTGATAACAACCAATATCAACCAAAATATGTCCGAACAAATAAGCTAACATGAAATTGAAAATATGCAGTTAGAAAGTAAGTACTTCCTTACTAAGTAAAAAGGTTCCTGTTTTGTGCCGTAAAGCAATCCAGCAGATTTCCCGCAAAATCCGACCTGGTGGCTCACAATATAAAATGCAGGGTAGAGGACAGTAGAGGCTGCCAGTCTTTTTTTACATCTTTTAAGACTTCCCAGTGCAACCACAGTCTTGTACTGGTGGCCATTGAGCAGATCCACTGGAGCAGGTTCAGAGCCTTGAGAGCGTACAGAAGTTGTTGAGGGATAATTACCTGACATCTGAACATGTACTGGATGCCTCACAGTTATGACTACAGATGGAAATTATGGCTACTTTTCAAATGAAGCACCATCCATTCAGTTACCGTGACGACTTTCCAAGAGATGGATCAACTGCAGAAGCACATTGACCGCTATGAGAGACTCTGATCTTCTTCTGCAATGTGACGAACAATGTCACAAACCAATTGGGATTTACCCAAGCTGTGCTGATTCAGCAGTGTGTGTTACCTCAACAAAAGCTGTGGATTGTCAGGAACTGAGTTGTTTTCAAGTTCTTGGACATTTGGCCTCAGGAGAAGCTGATTGATAGAAGAAGACAAGAGAGGAGACCCAAAGAACAAGTCTTTACTTTTAATAGCCAGTCTTTTGTACGGATGCTCATTATTGCAATTGTTTTTTGATATCAAAATGTCAAACATAGATCTTTGTTCCAAATGATTTTTACACACATTATACAAATAACAACCGTGGACATAATGAAATTACAGTTGGTGCTTTTCAGATCTGAGTGAAGTTGTATTTGCAAATCCTTTTTACAGTTTGTTTTTACCAACTTAGAGTGTCAGATGTTTGGAGACGATTTAGTATTCTTTGGTATTCTAAATTGACTTTCAAACACTGAAAACTTTATGGCACTGTATTGTCCAATGTGGCAAAGTCAAATTTAAAACAAATGCAAAGAATAATTTGCAAATACCATTTGACTCATGTCTCATACCAAAGAGTGCATGCCTATGCATTTTCTCCTATTTCTGTTGTACTTTTGCAAGGGCTACTGAGATGAAATTGGGAGATATGACATTGAACTTGTTATGAGTTTGGCATTTTTATGAACAGGACTTAGATGCCATGTTTTACTTTCAGCTCTTCCACAAAACTAATGTAGGTGGCCATTGCTTCATCTTTGGAGAGACCTGTAAACAGAAACATCTATTAGTTCTTATTTTAAGACCTCTGTCAATCAATTTGAAAATGAAAACCTGCCACAGACAATCCTAGGTTTTTGGATTAGAGATACCATCCATTCATTTAACTCTACTTAATGGATAGCCGATATTGTGATATAGGAAAAGAAGTTATATCAGGTCTTTAAATCTGACCTTTCTTTGTATTCCAGGCGTCCCATTTTGCTCGGCCAGTAAAGTCCAGCAATCCTGGACGATCTGCGGATAAATAGAGTTTTATCAAACAAACACAATTTTTATGGAACATAATTGCACAATACAAGAATGAATCATGTCAGTTGCTTATGTATAAACTGTCAAGCCATTTCAACTATTATCTAATGCAACACAGTTGAGCTGCCAATCCCTGTCAACCGCTCAAGTCAACTGATGGGGATCTGAAAAAACATTAACTGCTTCATATCAGCTAATCAGTCTCGGGATCATTCATAGTTCATTCACACTAAACTTGCCAGGCTTCATTCTGGGTATGTTTTTTTTGCTCAACCCCACCCAACTGCCAGTCTTCTTCCCCAGACAAATACTGGATCACTAAGACTCACCCATGCAAATATCCATATATATCCGCCGTATCAATTCATTTGATCCAGAATTCAGTCTTAAAATCTTAAGGCAAGTGAAAAAAAGAAATCTGCCAATGTAGCAGGATAATTTCACTAGCTTCAGGTCTTTAAACAGATCAAATGAGGCAAATCACTTCTCTTATTTATGAAGAGGTCACTTATCTCAAGAGAATTCTTGAAAACTAAAAATGTATTGAATGTATTCAATGAAATCAAGTGAAATATTCTTACTCCATTGGCAGATCTTTCCACTTTTTTGGAAGAAAAAAAAGCCTTGTTGGTCGGTTGGTTGGTTAGTCTAAACACAAGATTAAATTCTTTTAAAGGATTTCTTTTTACAGTAACTCACCTATGTTAACATCACCAGCTGTGGCTTGCTTATATAAACCATACAGTGCAGACAGTTCTTCGTGGTTTGGCCTCTGTTTCAAATTCTTCACCTCCTCTGCTGCTTTCAGAAAGGGATCCTGTTAGGATGAGATAAAATACAACGTGATTCACAGGCCGGGTCAAATGCTGTCACATATGTTGAAAATCACAGAAAAGCATATACTGCAAACATGTCCATCTTAAAAAATCCATGCAGTTTCACTTGTTTCAGGAATTTTCCAGAAACAAGTGTCAATATCTTGAAACAAGGCATAATAAAGCAGATCACCCCACTAGTATCAAGAAAATGACACTTGATTCAAGAAAATGTGAACTTATCTCCCCCCCAGTGCCAGATTTTTCACTTATTTTAAGAGAAAGATTTTAAGAATCAATCTTAAATGGCTTGGTTAGATGGATATTTTTTGCTGTGCACTTGACATTAAAATGCTTTCCTATGATTGTCTTTCATGTCCTCTGGTATCCCCAATAAGTTAAAACAAATGCTGAGAATTATTTGCATATTTGACATGCAGCATATAATACAGTATCTGAATATGTATTTACTTAAGAGAAAGAAGTGGAACAGTTCTGACGCAAGAAAACTGATGTATTTTTTGGCATTGTGATTTATAGTGTATCATCCTTGCTCAAAAACTAGGAACAAACATGGATTTATTACCTCATCACATTACATGCTTTACATAAGACTTTATAGCAGTAACTCAGCAGAGCAATCGCTGCTCTGTAACAACCTTATGACAGGGATCGTAAAGATATAACTCAAGGAATATGAAAGATAAGTTAGTCATAGATCATTTATTTAACAATGTTAGAATAACTTCAATTCAGAGCGCTCCTATGCAAAGCAAGTTTGTACTTACCGACATGACTGCAGTGAGAAAGAGGCACACCTTGCAACTGCTTTACTGGCGTCCCAGATTTACGTGGCTGTCCAACTCGTTCTACTATTATGTTCTTTGCTCATGTTTCTATTGGCTGGGGAAGATGAAATGGGCGGGTACACATGGACAGAAAGGTGTGGCATTAACCTTTTCTATCTGTCTCTGGATTTCTGAGTGTGAATCTGTGGGAATAGTGGGTATGTAGGGTATTTTATTTTTTTGCACTGAAGCAATTTAGTAACTGACAGATGAGTATTGCTTCTTGGATCTGGAGCTCATGCTCTGTGTAAATGCATTCAATCACCATTAAATGAATGGGAGGGAACATGCACAGAAAGCCTAAATGTTTGCAGTTCCACAATGATCCTTCCTACTCATGTGATCTCTAGTCCCTTGTGAAACGGTTTCCTGGCACAACTTCACCCGCCAACAAGCTTGCATGGGATGGGCAGGTAGCGCCAGGAAAGAAGAAATTCCAGAAACACCTGCAGCACTGAGAACAAAGACTTATTCAACCACTAGTCCAAGTCACGGATTTGTTAGAAGTGAATGGCCGGTTCTGTTCCTATGTACAAACTCAAGAAACAAGAAATCTTTACCATGAGAATGGAAAGAGGGCACATGGGAGTGACGAGGCCTTCGGAATGCAAGCCACCTGTGGTATGCTCGGCTAAATGTCTGATAACGTCGTTCCCTCCCACATGCCGTTCTTTGTGAAGTATGATAGGGATGTGTGGCAAGAATTTAAAACTGCGGCTCTTATTATTCCTCTTAAGTTTTCACAAGTACATTTGCATGTTAAGGAGAGGTATACACTCTTGTATGGGAAGAGGTGAATTATTTTCTACCACAAGATGGCAGCATCCACATGGTCCATGAACTGACAGATGCATTTGTTTGAGTCAAAGACAGGATGCAAAGATGTCATGTTTTCACCACATACTAAGTGTGATGTTAAATCAGATGTATTGCTCATTTGACTCATTCAAAACATCAATCAGGCATCAAGTTGATCAATCATATTTGGATGATATTGCCCTCATACCTAAAAAGTCAATCTCAAGACCAGTACTCCTAAAGTATTAAAGCCAGAAATACAGTACAATAGTCGAAACAGAAGTGAGTTGTAGAAAAAAGAGGTTTATTCTACGTTCTAGAAAAAAACTTCACATCCATTTCTTCATGAGAACAGAAAATTGACAGTTCTTTTGTGTGTTTTGTATTTGTTTTCTGTACATTGTTAGGACACATTGATGACAGCGATAAAAAAAGTTCTGTAACAGCTGATTGAAAATTTTTCATAAAATTCAACGTGTCCTGATGAGTTCTTATCAGCAGGTCAATTTAACACAACACTACAACATAATTAGAAACCAGGTAAAATAATAAAAATCATATATTTCTTAAATAACACATAGTAGACTACACTTGACAAAAGGAGCCAACCCATGGCAGTTTGAGTGTGGCGACGCAATGATATAGACTTTGGGTGTTCATTTGGCACATAACAGAGTATGAAAATACTACAGTGAACAGTTGAATGAATATGAATGTGAATATGAATGAATAGTGTATTGATATTTGTAGGAGTTCAACGTAGGAATAAAAAAAAAAATCAGATTCAAATTGCAGAAACTGACATGAAACACTGAAATCCCAACAACAGACAACCTCACAACAAAAATTGAAGCCACTTGCGTAAAACCGGCTTGAAACCATGAATGACTTTGCAACGGGTCTGACCTATTTCAGTACATGGAAATAGCAGGATGACTTGAATATTTGGTGTAACAGACATCTGTGCAACAGAGTTGAACTGCGAGCAGAGAAGAATGAAAGAGAAACGACAGCAACAACCTGCTCTGGGCCAAGAAAAATGCCAAGTGATTTTTAAAGGCCCAATTATCAACTGATGCGACACTCAGTTGAAATATTACAATGTGAGAAACGTGAATGGTCCAGGTTTTTATAATGTTTCCAGGTTTTGTAACAGTGATTGTAAACTAAGTTTCACGACGGTGCATAAATTAAGCCGAGAGTGAATGTCTCTCATATTTACTATAGTTCTGGTTACCTCCGCTAAGGAGGTTATGTTTTTGGTGCCGTTTGTTTGTTTGTTTGTCTGTTAGCAGGATTACGGAAAAACTACTGGCCCAATTCTGAAACTTCGTGGAAGGGTGTAGCATGGGCCAAGGAAGAACCCATTAAATTTTGGAGCGGATCCGGATCCGACTCACGAACAAGCAATAATAGCACGAACCTTGGCGGAGGTCTGCACTCTCCGAGTGCCATTCTAGTTTAAAGATAGTATCAACAGGAAACAATAAATTAAATGAAGAACATAATGGACCATGTAAAGATCTCATTATTGTCGACGCACAGTGCAGGAGGGTCGAGGCCCAGTACTCTCCAGAAACAGAAGAAAAACAAAATTCTATTCAGCTGGCAACTAATTTCTTGAGAAGAATACCGCTAAATCCCACAATGGGCTGCTGAACAGACCGTTCAAAACATTACAAGGACATAGTATTCAATTATCTGTGTGTGTCTGGGTGAGTGAGTGGGGTTTGTATTAAGAGAGCACACATAAAGAGCTCTATTTTTTTTCTCTGTCTGTACACACACACGTGCGCACCCACACACACACTCCCCAGTACCGGTGTGTTCCTCACACGTCACTCATGTCCTCCAGCGGGTGCCCGTTGCGGCGGTCCTCGTCCGGCAGGGTGAAGCGGATCTGGCGGCTCTTCTCCCAGCCGCGGCGGATGCGCCGGAGCCGCAGGGCCACGCAGGGCAGAGAGAGCGCCAGGCGGCCCAGCAGGACCGCCAAGGGGAGCACCAGGACCAGCATGAAGGTGGGGGGCAGGCAGAAGCGGTACTGGTCCCCGTGGAAGGCGCGGTCCCAGCCGTAGAGGAGGGTGTGGAGGGTGGCCATGGTCAGGGCCGCGTAGCCCAGTCTGGACTGCAAGAGGAGAGGGGAGGGGGGTGAAGGACGAAGAAACAAAATTGAATCAATACATTAAAGCTACAGAAAGCTGGTAGAGTCTGCCAGTCCACTTGGTGATGGTTATGTTTTTTATGAGAATTATAATAATGTGGTAATGATTTACTGAGTTTAAAATGTCCCCATCTTTTACCAGTACTTCACAGCTCACTCCCAGTGCAGTGAAGCTCTGAAGTGACTTCTCTTCAGTCAGGCCAGTCCAGTCCAGTACATTAGCTCATTCTGTTACAGGCTACTGAAGACCCCCAGGAAACACACTGACCTAACACTCATGTCCTGAATGAGCCCCACTAGTGTGTATGTGTCTGTGTGTGTGCGTGTGTGCATGTCATATACCTACGGGGCTCTCTAATTACGAAAACTTCCCAAGGTTGAGCTGTGTGGCGGGCAGGAGGTTAAAAATAGCCTCATCTCTCCTAGTTAACCTAGGACTAACTGGTCTGAGCTGCTCATAATTATGACCATTTCAGAAGAACGATGACTTTTCACCACAGTGCCGTTTAATTATTAAAGGGGACCACCGGCCATTTTAAAAATTGAATATCATTCGGAAGGTAATGGAACATAATAGAAGAGACACTGTCGTCTGCTCATGCTTGCCCATTCATCTAGACCGCCCAGCAAAACCACTAGGTGGCCACGTCTCCATGGTATAAAGAAATTAGGGAGAATGAATGGGGTGTAGAACTGCAATACAATTTGCAAACTAAATATACATTCAGTCACAATCTGAATCTCTTCAATTGAACAATAAACACTTATAACACAGGAAAACAAAGCCATACCTTTCTAAGTTTCTTTGTTTTCCTGTATTCATAGTTTATGCAAGTGCTGGCAAAGGAAACAGATCCATGCCATGTTTTACTGCACATGTAAATCAATAGCTACATTTACATGTACCCTCAAAATTCCATATATGCAAGTATTCAGTTTGTGAGCTAATGCAATATGTCATTTATAATAAGCTCTTATTGCAGTTATGACAAACCTGGATACGGTACCCAATATCATCCAGGATACTGATGCATGTAACTAGCCAATATCACAAGCTAAATCACTGGTGGGTGAACACAGATAAGCACACACTTAATTTGTGAGTACATGGATATTTCCTTTCACCAGGACATGAGCCGCTATATAGAATAACGTGCACATGGAAATTTAGCCGAACGATTAGTTTCCATGCCTCGTTTGGAGAGTTTCAAATAGTTGATGAGAGCAGTAAAGAGGGGGCTTAGTTAGAAGTGCCATAGGCGGTCCTGAAAGGGAAAAAAATGACAGTCATGTTTCCCATGTTTAAAGAGACTTAGACTTCTGATCCCTAAAAGTAGTTTCAGAACGGGACAGAGATCAAGTGGGCGAAACTCTGCCTCCGGCCACTCCGGGTTTAGTGTGTAATGGATGGTGATCATGTTGGAGGATGATGCTTAGACACACAAACCATACACACACACATACAGTGACACCAAGTACATCACACACACACATAATGTACAGTATATACACAAAAACAAGTACATCACACAAGCATATGCGCACACATACACTCGCTGACACATACTGTATACATCACATACGTACACACACACACACAAACACACTCTCCTCTGGCTGTGGGCAGCAAGCCTAGACAGGCTGGGCAGAAAGTTGCCTTTTATCACGCCGGCTAGCGACACATGACTAATCTGGCTGCCACCGGATTAGTTGAACGGAAAGATGAAAGGGAAGTTGGGAAAATGCGGTGCAGACAGGCGGTGAAAACTGGAAAATGGAGGCCAGGATGGGGAAGTCAGGGAGGAGAGGAGAGGAGAGGAGAGATCTCTGAGGTGCAACACTGATTCATTTGTGTGTGTGTGTGTGTGTGTGTGTGTGTGTGTACTGAGTCACTCAAACACTCCTGATGGCTTTGTCACTGCCCAAATCTGGGGCAGCTGCAGGAGTGCAAACACTTGAAGTTGGAGTGTGTGCATGTGTGTATGTGTGTGTGTGTGTGTGTGTGTGTGTGACTGCATGCCTGTATAGGCATATATTTCAAATAGCGTGCATCTGTCTACCTATCAGTCTGTCAGTCTGATGCCTGTCTGTTGGTGTCAGTCTGTCAGTTACATATCTGTGTGTCTGAGTCTCATGTCTGTCTGTGTGTCAGTCGTTTGGCCATCTTTTTCTGTTAATCTATTCTGTCTTTCTACCTGTATGCAGGGATGTAGAGGAGAATAAACCCACTTATCCTCAGTTTATCCCCCTTTCTATTTGTAGAACAGACTTTTTAGGCTGGCATAAATCTATGACATAAATTCATAGTTTGATGTAAGTTCTTCAAACTTTCAAAAATTCAAAAAGTTTTCCCTCGCTGCCACTAGGATCCACCAAATTGCCTTATGATGATCCCTGACTGAATCATAATTTGCCCACCTTTTCTTTAACCAGTACATCACTGCCTGTATGTGCCTGTGTCTCACTGTGTGTACCTGTATGAAGCTGAACTCCCTCCAGTTGAGACTGTTGGCCACCGTGGGCAGCGAGGTCACGGCCAGCAGAGAGAGCAGCCCGAGGGCCATGATGCCCACGGAGAGGTACAGCTCCATCCTCCACACCTCCTGGTCGTCCCACTCTTTCCCCTTCCCATCCGTCACATGGACAACACAGAAAGAGAGAGAGAGAGAGGAAGACAGTTAAAGGAATACACCAAGTCTTTGGGAGATTGGCCCGTTGGTCAACTTAGCCATTAAGTGATGAGAACATAGACACCAAAATCAGCCATTTGTCCCTGGTAGATTGTCGACTCCCATGCTCCATACTAACTCTTTGGCATACACTATGTTGAGTGACAGAAATGACTATCAGGTTTTGTATAAACCAGGCCAGTAATTACTAGTTTCTATGAAGTTAGGTCTGGCTGATGCACAAATGCACTGATTAAGACAGAACAATAGCCCCCTGATTTCATGTGCACAGGCACACAATTAATGACATTGTCATGAATCATTTCCCACCAAAATGGCAAAAGGCCAAAACATATTAATCACTGCCTGTGCTGTTATTGTTAAATTAGAGACTTTTTCCCATGTTTGCAATCGCTAAAGTGTGCAGCCGAGGAAAATTAAGGTCAATCAGTCTATCATTCAAACTTCATCACTGTTTACAGTACTAATCTTTTTGTATAAGTCTTTATTGAGCAGTATTTAATAAAAGGAAGTAAAATATCTATTATCGTGAAAATCTAACTTTAACTATGAATCTTCACACTTTAGTTGCAAATTAACCTCTCATAATCCTACTGTGGAATTCAGACCGAACAATAAGTCACGCATGCGCCATGGGACTGTACAGAATTCCTCTCTGGCAATGATCTCTGTTTTTTGCATGTGGCAGACAGGTACAGGGCGTAAACACACACAGGCACACACAACACTCCTCCACACTCTTCACCTCTTTAAAATCAGCGTATATTTTGTAGCGGGCCGACTTTCTCATGGGAAGACACAGGCTGTAGATGGCGTGCAGCGCTGCGCACAGGAAGCTGCACAGCCCAAGCTGCTTCCTCCTGGTCAGCCACCGGTCCAGCCAATCGGGGAAGCGGTTGTACTTGGTCCCCCACAGCAGCTGGAGGACGGCGGCGTACACACCGGGCACGTAGACCAGCGCCAGCATCACCAAGGCCACCGAGGGCAGGGTGACGTTGACGGTGTCGACGGGCATCTTGTAGAAGACGCTCTTGCCCTTCGTGACGTAGGGGTGCAGGACGTCGCGGACGAAGTTGTACAGGTAGAAGAAGAGGAAAAGGGCCAGGGTGGCGAGGACGGGGACGCGCCAGGAGGGGAAGAGGTAGAGGGGGAGGTTTTCGATCTCCAGCGAGGAGGAGAGGAGGCCCATGTCGACGGGGACGAAGCCCATGCTGCGACAGAGCTGCGTCACCGAGCCTTTGGCCTTGCTACTGTCGCCGCACAGGAGGACCTGGAGGAGACAGATGACAACGTGACGGAGGAATGCAGAGGTCTTCACTAGACTCCTTTCTCAATCATCTGTCCTTCAGACACACTCTCATCTCTCGACCTCCTTCTCCCTTTTTCCACAGAACAGAAAGAAGACAATTTGAAGACTAAGTCTAGACTAGTTGACCTTGTCTCCCCAACTTCTACCATTCCTCTACCATCTCTCCATATCTTCCCCTCCCCATCCCACATCTTTTAGTCTTTGCTAGTCTACCCTTCTTTCCCAAACTCCATCTATCCCTCCCTCCTCTCTCTCTACTGTAAATGTATATTGTAGAGTGTGTGTTTTTCCATGTGTTCCTCGACTAACAGAATGACTTTCCAAGAGAACAGTGAGGTGGCAATCAAACTAACAAACTGCACCAGACGCACTAGCACACATTGTTTGCTACAGTTTCAAAGCATAGCCAGGGCTCCTCAAAGGTTTTGGAGAACTGTGGTGCTGAACGCATGCATTTAAAGTTGAACATGGCCCGACTTCAATTCGTTGTGTTTTGGCTGGTAGCACTGGAGTGAATGGAGGGTATCCTGCTTACTAGTTTGTGCTCAGGAATGGTGTGCCTCAGTTCAATCCTGCAACACCCAATATGTCCATTTCTAAGACACTGTACACTTAATCGAGCTGAACTGCCCCTGACCTCTGACCCCTCTGGTGAAATGTATACATCTGTGTATGTTTCAAAGAAAAAAAACATGCTAATGACACTTTGTGTGACTTGGCAACAGAAAAGCTCAAAAGATTCCTCAAAAACATTCCTCCCTCCTAGTCAAATCACCA
The DNA here is from genome assembly GCF_046629955.1 of Centroberyx affinis. Taxonomy (NCBI): domain Eukaryota; kingdom Metazoa; phylum Chordata; class Actinopteri; order Beryciformes; family Berycidae; genus Centroberyx; species Centroberyx affinis. Next base: position 43,458 of record NW_027279186.1, on the reverse strand, counting down.
CTTGAAGTCTGAAATTGCATAAAGATATAATATCACGTCACGATGTATCCCACCTGCCTGCTTCCATCCCGTGGTCCCATCTGGAGCGTCCAGGCCGACAGGGTATTGAACCCTTTGACCACAGAACTCTCCGGAAACATGTCGGCCAGCCGCTCGGCGTGCGACGGCCCGTCCCGGTTGATCCGCACGCCGTTGCTGACGTCCACCAGGGTCTTTCCGGCCAGCGCCTGTTTCAGTCCCGCCAGTGTGGAGTAGTGCTCAGGGAACACGGCGACGAAGACCAGGTCTGCCTGGCTGACTGCCTCCATCTGGGACGTCACCTGGTAGCCACAGTAAAAAATGCCAACACTGTACTTCAAGTGGATTGTAATGCATAACAAGTGGAGTGTATGCACAATAGAAGCACAAATACATTATAATCATCAGACAAACATCAAACATCAAAATAATTACATGTGGTGTAGTATCATGTCATTAACTATACAAGTATTCAACCCCTAACTGTAACTGCAAATTGTGTGTATTTTGTCACGCTCTCATTATAGTGAATACAATGCACTCAATGTGGTTATTATGTATTTATGATGCCTTACAATGCTTTATGTGTTTATGTGTTACCCAAACACATATTATTACTTTATCCTTTTTAGTAACCCTTTAAATGCACTGTAAGGTATCATAAGCCAATTATAAATGTATCAAGAATATATTAACTATTTTTACATGAATCACATCTAAAAATTATGTACATTATATTGTCTATGACAAGCAAAAATGATGTGCATTATAATGACTATGACAAGCATTGTGATACATAATACCTCTATCATGACTTTGTAATAAGAACATATAAGAATATATGTTGGCTCTTCAGTTGCCCCAGGAAACTCAGCTCCAATAGTTTTTTGCATATGGCGTGCAATGTTGTTCATCAAGTTTTTATTAAAATGACTATGACAAACGCATTCGTACTGTCACACCACAAGTGACAATTATCTTTAACCAGGATTATCTATCCAGTAACAACTAATGTTGACAGGGAAAACAATTTAAATATGTTAGGTAGTTATTATCCCTAGCGGGATAAGTCACAGTAAAAACATAATTATCACCATGGGGGGTTGTGTGGGGAGTGTGAATGTGAGTGTCAGTTTGACTATATGAGATAGACTGCGTGTGTGTGTGTGTGTGTGTGTGTGTGTGTGTGTGTGTGTGTGTGTGTCACCTCGGCTTCTTCTGGGAACAGCGCCACAGAGCGTTTGGGGGTTCGACTCCCCACCACCACCTGGTACCCCGAGGCCACCAGCCTTCTGGCCAGCGAGCGGGAGAAGTCGCCCGTACCCAGGATGCCCACCACAGGAGCGCCAGGGTCGGACAGGGAGGCTTCTAGATGTCTGGAGCCTCCTCCTCCTCCCCCTCCCCCTCGAATCAGAGGCCTCTTCATCTCCTCTTTAGGCATAGCGTGCTGCCAAATGTACAGTAGACCACAAAGGGGACAGGATCATTGTTTTGGTTTAGATTGATCTGCATCCATATTTCCTAGATGGCACAGCTCGTTCCCACAACGTATAATCATGCATCTACTTGATTATAGTTCAGTATATTCAGCACCTACGCTCTGAAGATCTAGCTCGTTAGATCGCATGGGCAGAGGAAAAATGCAATAGGAAGCAATGATGACATTAAAAAACAAATTACAAAACACAGTTAAAGTAAGACAGCCAGGTTGTCTTTGTTGATTTGGGCCTAATGGAAGGTTTCTGATTGCACTTTGGCTGCTCTCTTTTTAGGACACAAAACTGGGATGCCCATTAGCTCTGAGTCTCACTTGAGATGTCCTAGATCAGTTAGCTCAGCATAGTTGAGTGGCAATCCAATAATAGCATGAAAAGATACGCAACATAACTAAATAAAGCTAGTTAGCTCACCAACTAGGATGCCATAATTTCCAAGCACACATTTAACCAGCCACCTAGTCACTCCACGCCAAACTCAGTTAAAAAAAAACTCAGTTTTAGGTTCCTTGGTTATCGCCAAACATGCCTAAATGGTACAACATGACATGACTACACGTTTTACGAATCGTTATGAGTCACTCTTCAATTCGGCATGCATCCAATACATCAAGTAGCGCTTATTTAACTTTTAGAATAGGTTTGATAGGTTTATTCCCACATTTTTCTTCCACCAAAATAACGTTAACTTACAGCGTGGTGGGCGGTAGTGAGCAGTTTCGAATCTATTCTAAAAGTTTAGATTATATTTAAGTAAGTGCTGCTTTATCACTTCATGTTATACGCCGAATTTACCAGAAGACCGCGGCGAATGAAAGCTCTCAAGTCGTGTTGTCTTATGAACGTCTGCAGACGAACCATGTAACATTAAACTGACATACTTTGTAAATACAGTTTGGAGTTACGTTTTCTCAATAAAACATTAAACGTCACATGCTGGGACTGCCACCCACCTTGCTTGTTGTCCTTGGCTGAACTCGTGGAAACTTTATCTTTTGGGAAACGACGTAGGGACGACGTAGGCAAAAAGAAACGTTTCTTTGGTAGAATCAACGCGCATATCAAACCATTTAGCTCATGTCGGTATAATTTAAAGTAGTTTTACTACTTATTTCCCGTTACCTACTCACCTCTTGGTAACTCTTCCCTGTGCGCTCCTTCCTGGTCAGGTGACGCACACAGCGGAGGCCCCGCCCACACCCACACCCCGCCCTCCTCTGTGTGCAGAAGATAACGAAGCAAAATGAGCACTATCTTTTAACGTTTCAAACACTGACAGGGCAGAACCAAGATGTTAATAAATCTATCTGGAAGCCACATATTAAAAAAATACACATTAGTGTATCATTCAGGACCAATGTTCCCCCTAAACTATGTTTATTTGTACAAGATAGTTTGTTGATCCAGGCCTGATAATTTGTCACATTGATCAAATATTAATATTTTTTCACCACTAACTGCTCCACTTTGAAAATTGAGTCAATATAAAGCAAACTTGGAAGTTTTGGTGGCAATTAATATTAGATGCTTGGACTTTTCCATAGCCTATAGTTTAATGAATTGACACTTCTGCTGAGATCTGTAAAATGAAGCTAACATGTACTGCTAAATGAAACAAAAAAGCCTCTATTTATTTTATTTTTTTACAGGTCTCAAATAATATAACAATGGCTTGCTGTTGTAACAAAGTGTGAAATAATCATATTGTTGCATTATGAAGAGGCCATTGACAGTAGTTTCCTCTTTTTCTCCAAATGCCTAATTTCTCCCCTTTAAATGCTGTAGTGGAAACTGGCTATTTGATAACCTGGCGGCCTTGGGATTGAAGTGGAAAGGCAAAAGCGAAATCGTGTTAAAAAGATGTCTGACCCCCGGGTCACGCACTGTCAACATGACTTCATCATGTCTGCCTTTGCCACTTGCAAAAGGTTGAATCCCCCAGGCTCGCAGTGCTGCATCGGTGTCACGCGCACACACACACACAGACACACACACACACACACACACGTTTGCCCTCTCTCTCTCTGTCTCTCTCCCTCTTTCGGCCCTGGCCTCATGTTTGTTTACAATGCTTAAAGTCACAAACATTGATTTACATATCTGATTTTGAGCATTTTCATTCGTAGGTGGTGATTGCTGAAGTCTGCTGATGGACATGTTGACTGATTTTCTGGATGAATCTCACAAGTCCAATCTGCAGAAATTAAACGTCTGTTGGAGGAAAATGACCGAATTCAGATAAACTGACAGTTTGGTTGTTGGGACAGTTGGGATGAAAACGGTCCTGTATCTATCTAGGGGCAACGACAGCTTCCACCTGACTTCATATGCACCGTGTGAATTAGCTGCATTGATAAAAACCTCATTGTTCTGTGATTCACTATTCATAACTAAGACCATCCGACCAAGTGAAACAATGATTGAAACAATGCAGGTGAGTTTGTTGAAAATGTAAGAGGTGACACAGTATGTTGGGAGGAAGGCATATACTTCCTCAAATTTCTTCTAAAACAAGGGGGTCGCTTGTTATTAACAAAAGGCAATAGTGCCCTTCTTCATTCCATTCAATTTCAACCCATGAAAAGGCCGACATGTGATGGAGAAAATAACTTACAAATTATGAAATAGGAAGATTGGCAAAAATCAAACAGTAAAATGTTTACTGACAATGAATTCAATGTTAAAGGCACCAATTAATTTCCTGTATTATATGTATATACATATACGTTTAGGCCTATGTATAGGAATGGGTGTATGTTTATATTGTATAGGTGTATACTGTATATGTGTATGCATAAATGTGTTTTTTCAGATTGGTTTAGGCTACTTATTTTTTTCTTTTCTCCCCACTTTTGTTTGCCTTTTTTATCACTTACTTTCTACTTTTGGTTTTCACCAATTCACAAAAAAAAACGGACTCTGCAATGAAATACATAAATGAATGCAAATGCCTTATGAGACACAAGAAAACAATAATAAATGGCCAAAATGTGAGTTGTCCCTAATGCCCCCTTGGGAAAGAAATATAAGTCCCTCCCTCTCTCTTCTTCTCTTACCTGCTCCCTCAGTTTTGGCAGGGACACATTTCACAAGCAGTTAGCCTGAGGTGGAGAGGTACACCTGCCGCCCCTTCTCCCCCCCACCCCCGCCCCCGCCCCTCCGTCCCCCTTCTGCATTGTCCCTAAGTGAATCACACACACATGCAGTTAGATCAGTGTCAACCGCCGAGTTCAGCAACGTTGCATCCGCACCGGTGAGACGGGAGTTCAGCGTCACATCCAGGGAGCTGAGGCGTCTCCCGTCCCCTTCATCAGGTATTAGGGTGACGCAGTGTCACATGTTGAGACGGGAGCTGATGCCGCAAGTTCCCGTCGCCGTGTTATTGCTTATATGGGTCAGTGAAGGCGTCCCATGTTGGACACTCAGTCTCAAAGTAAATAACCTGTGACAGTTTTGGTACTCTCTCGCACTGATTCATAGAGATTCCGTTCGTGAAAGCTTTTCCGTTTGCTGTTCTAAACACCCGGTGACTGGTAGCTCTTTCCTGGGAAAAAAAATCCTCCATGCGCAGAAAGTGATGCGTTTTACGTTCCTGGTTTGTTTGAAAATGAGAGAAGAAGAACTGTTAGCATGAGCAGTGATAGCCACCGTGGCTGAACAGACAAAGAAAAGAGCGCCACCTATACAGAAACTCAAACATCATGTGAAAATTTGATTTAATTGTGTCAATTACAGGCCACCGTAATTCAAGGGATCTGGAGTAGGAGATCAGTTCTATCAATGTTGTTGCAATTCCCACAGGTCGCCAATAGAGGGCGCTATAGGGCATATAGGCCTATCACTAAATTACCCGAAAGTTATTCCCCTCTTTGTATTTCCCAGTGAAACAGAATATTTGAGCGGTGTACACTTACAAGAGGGATTTAAATCAAATCCTTCGCATTTGATTGGACCGCTAAACAGTGGGCGGGGCTTAGAGTTTAGCGCGATACGGAGCTACAGAGACTGTTGACTCCACACACACCAGGTTGAAGAATGATTGATGGGTGGATGTCATGATATTATTGGTTGAAATTGGTTGGTTCATGCTTACGTAAGCACACGGCATATTTTGTTTTACAGGAAGAAAACATGATTGGATTTTGATAAAAGAATACAGAGAAATTGATTTTTTTTTTTTTTTTGCATAGGCTATATTGTTAAATAGGTGCACAATATGACCGGGGATGTGATCTAAAAGGGTTAAAAATGCATTTTTCATTTCATCTCGACTTTAAATAGAGGTGCTTGCCCTTCTTCAATTTCTCCCTATAACATTAAGATCCAGCAAAAAAACAGGTCTTCCAGTTTGGATGGTTCCCAGCTCACACGCACTATACAGCTTGAAGGCAGCTTATTTTAACAATGGACCAAGTCTCTCTCATCACCCGCCTCTTCCCCATGACACAGCAGACCCACTAACATGCAGCGAGGTGCGGCGGCACCGCGGGGCCGGATCAGCACCCCGGCTCCAGTGGATAATGTGGACAGCGTGTCGTGCGTGGCTCACCACGGCCTACGGGCACAGTTCACTGTACTAATCCGCGGTAAAGGTCACTCCTCGCAGTCGTGCTGGAGAGGCGGGCAGCAGTAGAGCGGTAATGCAGACTAGGTTGTACTTTGTGAGACTTCATGGTTAATGTAAGTGCGGGGATCGTGCGCGTTTTTGTTGAATTCGAGGACTTTTTCCATGCCAATTTCCTTATCAGCAGTTTGTTATTTGGGTCATTTTTTTCCCTTCAAAACACCCAGGAACCCCCTGATTTGAACCTGTTTTTTTTTTTTACCCAGCCCTCGTGACTCCTCGTGTTATTTCTCACCTTCAGACATGAGCAAGCCCGGCTGTATCCGTGTTCTGGGGAGTTAGAGCTGAGCCGAGCAGAATTGCTGGAGGGTGGGGGGGTGTTCTGCAGCACGACCGCGGGGCTGCAGCTATAAGCCTCGTCCCTGGCCTCCCAAGATTTCTCCACATCGCCTTGAGCTCTAAAGCCTCTGTTGTGGATGTGGGGGCCCGCGCTCCAATTCCAGGTGCTTATAACGCCCCCCCCCCCCTCCCCAACTCTCGGGTTCTGAAGCGTTTCGAGGTCCTTCGGGGGGGAATTTGCCGGGCTTGAGGACAAAATCAATGGGAGCTTTTATTTTTGTAAAAATGCTTTCTCTCGAGCATGCCCTCGTTGAAAATAGCCGATGAAAGCGGCGAATGATAGTCTTATTCAAGATGTGCTCATAAACCACAAGTGCAGAGTGTCCTCACCGAGAAACAACATAAAAGAGGCTAAACTGAAGAGTTTGTGATTAAAGATTAAACCCAATGCAATGGAATAGGCTAATGATCGTCTCTGCACAGCACTAGAATTTTAATTTGGTGGAGAATCAGAATTCAAGGCGTATGGCTCCCTGTCTATTGAAACAAGAGTTCAAATAGGCTGTGTGTCTGTGACAGGGGAGCTGGAGCTGTAGGTGACAGCAATAAAGACTATCTATCTATCTATCTATCTATCTATCTATCTATCTATCTAATCTGCTTGCCCGCTGTCTGTATGCCTTTCAGTGTGTGTGTGTGTGTGTGCGCGCGCGCTGATGTGAATGGAAGTTGGTCATTTCACGTCACCACAGTGCGCATGCCCTCGGCCGTTTGAACTGACTTTGAAAGGACCCATCATCATTGATTGAGTCAAATATTTGGTCACGCATCTAGCTGCAGGTTTGGTCTCAATTTTCTCAATGCAGGCTACTCATTACAACCGACTCAGTTTAACCTTCATTGTTTTCAAGGTGGCCTCGTTATGACTGAATAATGTGTATTTCCACCCTTGATTGGTTTCTATTAAGAGTTAGCACTGCTTTGAATGGGGTTTTGGGATATCTATGGACATCACTTAGTGCTGTTGATGCCATGGGATTGCAGCAAAGTATTAAGTAAAATAAGGATATTTTCAGCGCTGACTGACTATAAAATGTCAGATTTTCAGATACTGTCTCCGGGGAAGATCTCAGATTGGCGGTGAGACATAAAGCCCCAATTTTGTAACGAGAGGATTAACGGATCTGCTGTCGAAACCATCATTTCCTGGAAGAAAAGGATGAATAAATTCTATGGAGATTTCAGCCTATATGGTATAATGTATGCCGCCTGTAAGAAATTATATAAACGACTCTAAACCGTGTGTGTGTGGCATTCTAAGGCTCTGTAAAGACACACGCACGCACACATGCAAATATTTCATAATAAATAAAACGGTTCCCATCGAGCTTTGTTTCCGTGTTCTGCCTGTTGTTTTATGAATGGCAATTCAAATATTTTCCTTTTTTATTTTCAATCACAAATCATATTGCGCAGACTTGAACTTTACGCATCAGCTTTACCCTGAGCCTCCATGCAGTGTCAAGTGAGCCGGAATTAACCACATCACTTCCGGTCATACATTTCAAAATAAAAGCCTCATTGACAAACGTGTTGCAAGGTTCGTTTTTTGAGTCAAAAAATGACCAAAGTAAAAATAAAGAATGTAGGCATATTTATAGAGGAATCTGGAGTAAGTTCAAATACAATTCTTTCTCCCAATTAGATTTTTGTTGCTTTGTATGCTACTAGGCCTACATAATCCCAAAAAACACCAAAAATGTTACTGGTCACTTCTAAAGCATGGTAAGGTCTGACTGAAAGATATCACAGACATTTTAAATCCTATGTTATCCAGTGTGCAGCCTCAGATCCTCATGCAGGCTGTTCCAAAGTTTAAGACTAAAAGTGACCAGACTTTTGGCTTTGGAACAACTTGTCTGAGATGCTTAGACTTACAGAAACTATAACCTATGATCTTTTAAGTAACTTCTTATACCCTATTTTCACAGACTCTCTATTCTTATCCTTTTACATTTTGGTGCCTTGTTTTTAGGCTACTTGTCTAAATTTGTGTGATATTTGATTTCTAAATCACTTTATAAACTGTTTAAAAAAAAGTGTTATGCGAAAAAGCTAAGCTATTTATAATATGAAGCTATATAAATTCTTTCCAATAGTGAGAAATTGTAGGCTGCTGTTTTGAAAGCCAAATAATCTTACTTCCGGTCTCATCCGGGCTCACTCTGGTTGGCTTGACGCAGCTGCCAGCTGCGCAGCGCGCACCCATCCATCCGTCCAGCCAAGACGCGCACACGCTGCCCATTAACACCAGCTGCCCGGGGGCTCGAGACCAAACCAGAACAGCTGGACCGAGGGACGCGTGCTTAATTTCACCTCTTTTCTTTTTGTTCGTCGTCTCTAAAACGCTTCCCGCCGTCTGTCACGATTCCCTCACCGAGCGGCTCAAGGGACTTTCTGTCGTCCGTTGGTCCCCGAATCGCGCGGAGGAAGTGGTCGGTGGTCGTCGCGGTGGCCGCCGTCGCCATGGTGCTGCTGGCTCTGGCCATCGTTATCCCGTTACTGCTGACCTCGGAATCCTCGGCTCACTACTACGAGATGATGGGCACCTGCCGGATGGTCTGCGACCCGTACAGCCCTAAACCGGGAGGCGCTACCGCCGTGGAGGTGATCCAGGACGCGAACGGCATCCCCCCGCCGCCGCCGCCGATGGCGCAAGGGAGTCGCGGGGAGCCGGGGCGGCCGGGTAAACCGGGACCCAGGGGTCCCCCGGGGGAGCCGGGACCTCCGGGTCCGAGGGGGCCACCGGGAGAACGCGGCGACGCCGGTAGTAAACTTGCCTTCCCCGCGTTGACGGGGGTGGGAGCCGATAACGGCGAGACGGACGGTGTGAACTCCTCGTCCGGCGGCATCAGGATCGCTTTTTATGTCGGGTTGAAGAATCCGCACGAGGGATATGAGGTGTTAAAGTTTGACGACGTGATCACAAACTTGGGGAACCAGTACGACCCGAGCACCGGGAAGTTCACCTGCCATGTGTCCGGGATCTATTTCTTCACCTACCATGTGCTGATGCGCGGAGGCGACGGGACCAGCATGTGGGCCGACCTGTGCAAGAACGGACAGGTAGTTTGGTGATATACAGAGTATGGTAGTCTGTTGTAGTCTATACAGAACAGAGGGTCAAAACAGCAAAAATGTTAATCTTACTAAGTCACATATAGCCTAGTTTCATATCAAGACTTCCATTCATTTTTCTTTTTTTCTCAGAGAAAATTTCTGCGGAATAAGGCAAATTACTGCACTAGTATCAAGAAAATGCCATCTGATTCAAGAAACCAGTTGATTTGCATTGGAAAGTGTGTGGCATTTGGTATTTTTTCCATTTGTTTTAGGAAAATAATAATAATAATCAATACTAGATTAAATGGCTTGTTAAAGTGGACATTTTTACGCACCAACCGGGCGCAACGTCGCCTGGGGCTCGATCCCTTTTCGTCGTCGTGTATTCTCCTTAACGTTAGTTTTATAACGGCACACATCAATAGTTTAGCTTTTACATATTCAAGGTAACACCTGTGGTATCTATCAAATCGTAGCCTGTTCTGCATGTTCTGTTCCGCAGTGTTTCTCATGCGTAAAAACCTCATCCAAACAGGTTTTACGCATGAGAAACACTGCGAAACTCATGCGTAAAACCTGCTTGGATGAGGTTTTTACGCAGAGGTTGTTGCTCCAGTACAGTTTTCCTGGCTTACTGGTCAGATCTGAGCTTCACACATTAATGATGTTTTATTTCAAACTTTAAAGTCTTTTACAATATGAGTATTCGTTTCTACATCCTGCCTGTGGATGAAATTCAAATATAGATAAGTTATCCCTGGGTCAAAACACAGCTATTCTATTCTATTCTATAACATAGTATCATTGAACTGACCTGCTGTCGTTTCCATTTGCAGGTGTAGATGAGTTCTATTCTAACCCAATCCAATCTATTCTCTTCTCTTCTACTCTATTCTAATATAAAACAGTGTATTTAAACTGAAAAATTCCCATTTTTCCTGCTAGGTACAGATTGGTTTATTCTATTATGTTCTGTTCTATTCTATTCTATTCTATTATAAAATAGTATCATTGAACTGACCCACAGATGCTTCCTTTTGCCTCCCAGGTATAGACAAGTTTATTCTATTCTATTCTATTGTAAAATAGTGTCTTTAAATTGCCCCACCGCTGTTTCATTTTGCCTCCCAGGTATAGATGAGTTCGATTCTATTCAGAAAAGCTATAAGCTCTACTTTAACAGAGTGTCCCCCCCTCCCCTCCCCTCCCCCCTCCCCGCCTCTGTCTAGGTGCGGGCCAGCGCCATAGCTCAGGACGCCGACCAGAACTACGACTACGCCAGCAACAGCGCCGTGCTGCACCTGGACTCCGGGGACGAGATCTACGTCAAGCTGGACGGCGGCAAGGCGCACGGCGGCAACAACAACAAGTACAGCACCTTCTCCGGCTTCATCCTGTACCCCGACTAAACCCCGGACACTCCCAACACGGGTCCCATCGCACAACACGGCCAATTGATGTTTGAGGTGCCAAAATCCACAGGCTACTGTATGTTCTGTTTATCCAATGAAAAAAAAAAACTATTTTCTATTGAGAGGTCACTTTGATTGAACTTTACTGAGACAAATGGAGATTGTTGCTGTTAGTGAGTTTATAATAGCTTACTATATATAGTAAGTATACTTATAATAGCTTTCTGAAGCTATTGCAGATTATTAGACCGTTGATGTCCCTGGTCTTTTAGAGCGTGCCAAAGCTCACAGACTTACTGACTAAATGCCCACGGCTGCACAGGATTATTTATGTTGTCTGGATTTACAATAGGATTAAGGTAAACACAACTCTATAATGCTTTTGGGGGGATTTAGCCCAGCCTGTGAATAGGCCTTAGACTATTACAGTATTATCCCAGGCTGCTTTTGAGGGAGAGTGGGCCTTACCGATGTTTCTAACACTGCATCTGTGTGTATTTATTTGATACCTAAGTCCCAAATGACAAATCAGTTGAAAACAAGGTGAAGAGAGAATGCTGTTTTGGGAGAAGCTCAGTGAGATAAATAATAAGTAAACCCTGGCCGGCCATGTTGGGCCTTGTAGTGGTAACTAGAGTATTGACAGCACACTACAGGTCATGGTCAGTTGGTTCCGCCCCACTCCAGCGACCTTATCAACCATTTGAATTTTTGTTTTTTCAAATTCAAGCACATTGCATGGCAAAATGGGAGTAACAGCTGCTTTTTAAAACAGGCAGAGTACGTCCTCCCTCCTGTGATTCACCTGCCACACACCTCAGCTGCATGAGCTGGACCTTCTCCAGTGGATCTGATCAATTTAAATGGTGTAATGAGGTCAATGGAGGAAGGCTGTGAGGAGAAGAGTGCCAAAGCTGATGGACTTTACATATTAAATGCATTAGGTAAGGTGTAAAAAGGCTCTAACCTAGGTCATGTTGATTGCTTTTTACCAAGCAAAATGGTGGTGCTTTGAGTCATGTTCAATGTGTATTGAATAACAAATGAGCAATCATGAAAGCACCGATACGGAATCTATTATATTTTGTCCTCATATATGCCATTAAACATTGTTTGACACAAAGTTCCATTTGTGTGAAAATCTTTATTTGTGTACAGAATATTGGTACTTCTGGATGGTGCTTATCGTGTTATCGTCACTGACAACAGGAGCTGGAACAGTTGTCGTACCAACATTCAAACACAAAGGCGTTTCCTCTTTAATCTCATGGAGCTGAATGTTTCTTTGGGCAATGCGCTGTTAGTTGCCAGGAATCTGTCTGTATGTATTTTGCTCCGCTCTCGCCTAAAAATGGCTCGAGCCAGGCTGCCTGTCTGAATGTGTTGCACTCCACTGTAGCCTACAGACTCTGGTTCAGCGAGCGTACCTGCCTGTATGTGCTGCACTGCGGCCCACAGATTTGTTCCCAGACGAAGTGCCTCCCTGAATGTCCTTTGCTGCACCGTAGCCTGCAGACAGTTTTTGGCCATGAACCTGTCTGTATGTGCTGCTCTCCCCTATAGCCAGGGCATTGGTCTGTATCTACTGCACTGTCCTGCTCGGCACTGGACACTCTGTTTTGGTCAGGTGGGGCTGGCTTGTTGTGCTGCAAACCACTAGAGAGATAGAGTTATACACTTTGTCACTGAGGTCTTCACACTTTAATGTAAATGTATTTAGCTGGAGGGCTCATCACACCATTTCACAAAAAAATATCCTTCATAACAAGCCGTTTAATCTAGTATTGAGTCTTAAAGTAGTATTCGTCATAAAACGTTCCACTTGTTTCCAATGCATATCACCTTGTTTTAAGAATTTTTGAGTCATTTTCTTGATACTACTGCAGTTTTTTGCCTTGTTTCACCATGCTGACACTTAAGTGAAATTGTATTGGAAACGAGTGGAATTATCTCACTCCAATGGGAGACTTTTTCACTTGTTTTAAGAAAAATAAGATTGTAAGACTGACTATAACAATACAAGACTTATTAATATGGAAATTTGTCAGTTCCCATTAATGCATATTTTTTGTACTTTTTGGCATGCATAACCCATCCATAACCAATACTGTTTGCCCCAGGGGTCTGTGCTGCTTTTATTTTGAAAACCTAGCATTTATTTTGAAAGGTAGCAAGGCATCAATTCTTGCATAACTACACATATATGAAGTATGGTGATGCAATCTAGAAAATATATTTTCAGTGTTTGGAGTTTCAATTTTGATGACCTCTTATCAAGGTTTTTAAAGGTTTTACCCAAGCAAAATATTGCTCTAAGCCTTCATTAAGATGATGGCTGTGTTGTGTGTGTTTGATTTCTTCCACCGGTCCCACAGCAACACACACCAAACAGCTGTTTACACACCACGCCTGTCAATTTAAATGGAAATCATGGAAAACAAATATTAGCACGTCTGGCTAAATAAGCCTCTACTAAGTTGTTGGCTTATTTTGCTGTACTCTGCTGTAAACTAATTCCGCTCAAAAAAGATCACGTTATCCATATTTCTGAGAGTGGTTTAATGAAAAGAAGAAAGGTAGAGCGTAGTTGCCATTGTTTCTAGACCAGTTGATTTGCATAAAAGTGATAAAATATACATCTAGCAGTTTGTGTACAAAGAAAATTTGTATAACCCAAGCAGATAAACTGATTCCTGATTATTTTCTGGTTTTAAAGATTATGGGACTACACAGGTTTCATCTTCATCCATTGGTTCAATTCATGAATGAAACCTGGCAAGAAACAAATATGCAAAAAAAGTCACATCATCATCTGCAAAGAAGGAGGAACTTCTGATTCCTTCAAATGGACGACCGTCTGCAAACTTCTGCTTCTCCCTGCGGCGTCCGGGGAGCAATAAAGCATCGCACATTATTACATTACACCCAGCCCATATTTACTGTAATGGTAATCACATGTCACTTTTTGAGATGGAGCGCCTTTCGGGGGAAGCTCAGAGACGTGAACCGGAGCGATCGTGTCTCCAGTTGAGGCCTTTTAAAGCGTTAAAAGATAAAAGCAGGGTGGCCTTGCAGACACATTTAGGATGAATAGTGGTGCTGCTGACACCAACTGAGACATCAACAACAGTGAGTGTCATTGGCTGCTAGACGGATGGCCATGCTCTCTCTCTCTCTCACACACACACACACACGCATACAGACATATATAACAACAGGGTGGACGGTCAGACTGAGGCCCCCACACCCCCCGCCTCCTAGTCTGGATGACAGTGAGGGATTGCTGACTGACAAACGGAGCAGCGAAATTCTCTGATAGATGAGATGAGAGGGACAAGGCCTCGCACACATACTGACACACACACACACACACGCACACACACGCACTGTGTTCAGAGGGGATGCAGCTTGACAGGCAGCTGAGCAACAGGCATTGTATTGGAGTAATGATAGCTTGTGTTCCCCACGCACTCTGGCTGCTTGCTTCTGGCTGGTTTTCAGTGTGTGTGTGTGTGTCTGTGTGTGTTAGAAAAAATGATTTTGTATTTGTTTGAATCCTGTGAATATACTAATCTAATTTCGCGGATGCAAACAAAACATTAAAATACTTGCTTGTGTGTCAAACTTTGCATGTGTCTGTGCTCGCTATAGACACACTGCAGAGCACGTCACACTTGGAAAGCCACGCCCACCGTGGGGGAAAACAATATCGCTAACAAACCGGCAAAAGCGGCGATTGGGAGGAAATCTTTTCAGATATGGACAGTCTGTCAAAGAATTATTTCAGCACACTGCCTCCCACAGAGAGGGAAATGTACACTGAAAAAAATGAACTTAATTGGCCTTCATCAATGTCCTTTTCAATAAAGCTGGATAAATGATCCCACACAGTGGCCTGAAGTGAAATACTTCGACATTTACCACTACTGAATTTAATCACCAGGTAAGATAATAAGTTGACCTTGAATAATTTAATTTAATATTTAAACATCTGAAATACAGCTATGATTTTCAGACTATAAGTTGGTTATTAAAGTGGATTGTTGTTAACTATCTTATGTTAGCTAACAAGTCAGTGAGATTTCTCATTACTTTTGCACTCTGGACTGACAGTCAATACAGAGCAAACTATCCTGAGACACATGAACACAACTCATCTGTTGTATAGAGAGGAATTGGCTCAGTAATGTTAGCTTAGTAGTAACCTAATGTTAGGACAGCATGGTAGCGTTTAACCACATTTTAACATACAGGTTATCTTACAAGAATATAATTACTGGTAAGTTACTGACCAGTGGCAAAATACTGGCCACATTATAAGTGTACTTAGTCTCGGGGTCCCAAAGTTTCCCCCTCTTCTTCTTCTACCATGTACCACTGTCTGCCTCTCTCCATTGCCTGGATCCACTTCTTCTCAGCAGCTCCCTCGTTTTACTCGGGAGCACAAAAAACTGTAATTCACAGTTTTTAAGTTTGTTGGCTGTGCAGCCCACCACACAACAGCTTTTAGGCATGTTTAACTTGGGGAATAATGACAACAATGTACATTCAGTCACACAAGGTGAATGGAGAGCGGTGCAGGTTTCCCCCACAATGGGCATGGCCTATTTTATGCACTGTCTCTATGAATGCCAAAACACACCAGCCCGCTGCCAACCGTCAGTCCCAACGTGTGTGTCGGCAGCGGTTAAGAGCAGTGTGAGGTAGTCGGCCTCTGATTGCTGAATCAACATGAAAAACTGCCGCTGACAAGCTCTGGGCACAGGCAGCCAATCATCGGAGCATTTTTAAAACCTCCCCTCGTTCGTTTATTTTATTGTTTGTCTCCGCGCTGTGATTGATCCGTGTGTAACATTCACGCTGGAGTTGGAAATGTCAAAGCAACATAAACAATTGTAAAGGAGAACGTCTAAACCGAACTGCAGGGCAAGTAAAAGCCAAATCTGAGAGAATTTCCACTTAGTTTCCCCTTAGATTTGTAAAAGAAGAATATGGTATTTGCTTGATTGCTAAAGGAATACAGCAATTTTTGGAAGATTGTCCCATTGGTCAACTTACCTGTTAAGTGATCAGAACATAAACACCAAAATCATCTATGTGTCCCCGGTAGATCATTGACTCTGGTGCTCCATACTAACACTTTAGCATCCACCATGTTGAGTGATAGTAGGCGACTAGCATTGTTTTAACAGGTACAGACAGACAGTAGGGTCAGTTGATTGTATGGTCCAAGGAAGCTCTCTGCAGTGAGGATGGACCAAAACAACACACAGGACACACAGACACACACAGACGCTCACACATATTTGTCATTTCGCCTCAGCACTATTTATGTTCAATTTTTCGGTTCATGTGCTGGATAATGACTCAGCCAAAATGTTGACTCACTTGAGCTGTCAGTCTGCACTTTGCAAATTACATCTCCCCCCATATGTGTGCGGATTTAATCGGCCAAACTAGGGGAGAAGAGAGAAGTCATGAGGAATTAGAAACAGAGGGAAACAGAGAGGAGAGAGGTAAACAGAAAGGGAAAAAGCGAGAGGATGAGAGAACGAGAGAGACTGAACGTGGAGGTAAATCAAAGAACACCATAAAGCAAATCAAGAAAACAATCTCTATAGGTTTAAGCTCAGGTGTTATTTGACAAATATCACTAAACACAACCGCGTGGGTGTTTTTGCCAGATGAAAATCAAACCCGTTTATCATCATGACAATGGCTGCCTCTAGGCTTGCTTGGCATTGGGATCATCTTATTCCCATAACCCATTTCTGGGAGACCTTCAACACAAAAATTCACACAAATTTTGCCTGACAATGTTAGAAAACCGAGCTCCTGACCAGAAGATCACTGGTTCAAATCTTTGGATTGGCTGGGAAAACACTGGACAGGGAGACAAATACCAATGAAGCATCATCATTATCTCCAATTATATGAGAATGATATGAAAAGAAGTATACTATGTGAATGTGAAGCAGAATAAGAGCATGGATGCTCAGCAAAAACCTTCCCCGGATAAATAAAAGTGTCACTTTATTTGTCAAAGTCAAAAAAAGTGAAGAAAGTTTAATCAAACGGAGAGTGGAAGACAGTTGAGATTTGAGCTGAAAACTCAATACAGTCCTGTGAAAAACGAGGGAGAAAAAGACAGAGACAAAGAGAGGTAAAGTGTGTGTTTGTGCATTCTGGATCTGCTATATCGATATGTGTGTGTGTGTGTGTGGCCTCGGATGTGTACAGTACCTGCATATTTTACCCCTCCTTGTGAGTAGGTTTATTGTACAGCCATGTCTCAGTGGCATTATCCAGTGTTTTTCACCCACTTTCAACACAGTCACCTCTACCACTTGCATCTGGGATTTCCGCTGATCGTATCTTTGTCCGGCTCGCTGACGTCCAGATCTCTGTGATTCAGAATTCATTAGAATGCGCCTTCCCGTCGCTCTGGGCTTTCCCCGAGTCTCCCAGCTTATTCTTGCCGCTGTTTGAGACACTTGAAAAGGACGTACACGGCAAAGGCAGCAGTGGTAGCTTGAAAAAAAGTACATTTACTTAAAGCTGCTACTTGATTCTCACGAAACTGTTAAAGCTGCACTAGGCAAGTTTTTAGGTAAGAATACAATAATCGCAAAGTGGGGCTGCAACAAAGAAGAGAGTCCCATCCCCGCTACCCCCTAATTTAGGAACTATAGATACGTCCAATTTGCCCAAATGAAATTCTGGTTTCAGGTATGGACACTGACATGAAATCTCCTCCACCCATGGGAAGTGGCAAATCAAAACTTAAGACCAAAATCCAAAACTGTCTCCAAAACCAGCAGAGAGTGAGCGCTTTGTCCAGAGAAAGCTGGACTCACTAACAATGACTAAACCTCTTCACTGCCTCCATCCCCACAAGCTAAGAAGAAGAATACTACGTCCAAGGAGTGCACAACTTAACTGATGTCACATTCCTGATTTCTGGGTAACGAAGTACTTCAAACTTTCAAAAATTCAAACGGTTATTTCCCTCTGCCTCTTGGGGCCGCCAAAGTTGCCCATTGTGCAGCTTTAAATTAAATACTAGGTAATTAAGTTCTTGCTCTTACATGATTGTCCAATGATCACAGGAGTAAAGGAGCAGTTAGATCAGGACACTAAGGCCCTGACCTCTGCACTTCTTATTTCTGGTTGCTCATAAATTCTGGTGATCTGGGAACTGAAGCTTATTCTGTTGTACTCTTTGTAAGTACCTGCTGGATGAATCTCATGCTAATTCGTAGGGAATTACATAACATTGTATAATCTGACGGCATGAAGAGGGTGGTTGGTTGGGACACACACACACACACAACTCACCCAACCCCTCCATGCCATAAAGCGTAACATGATGTCAGAATTGTTATTATGTGCGGCACAGTGTCATAATATTAGCATGACATCGCAATGTGTAACACAGTACCATAATGGAGAGTGATGGCATACTTCAAAATCTTATATAATCTCTCACACAATGTCACAATCATGCTGTTACAATTGCAGCACAGTGTCATGTGTAATGTTAAATGCATTGAGACTGGTATTGGCATCTGTGTCTAGACTATGGCCGCTTACATAAAGCAGCGATGGACAGACCAGCTGATCTGTGACAGTGAGGCGGCGGAGGCGGTGATGACTGGACATGGCACTTTTCTAGGCCATGTAATTCCATTATGTCGCCTGGCAATGTAATGACTGTGAGGTGATTCACGGCTGAGGATATGACCCAATGCACACACACAAACACACACACACAAACACACATTAGTATTTCATTCCCTAACCCCCTATACCTCTAACCTTAACCCTAAAATAGCCAGAATGCCCTCACTTATGCAGATTTCCCTCTATTCTTCTATCCTTGTGAGGGCAGAAAGAAGGTCCTCATGAGTATAGAAAGACAAGAACACACACACACACACACACACGCACACACACACACACACACACACACACACAGGTGATTTGCAGGCAGGGAAGTGGTCATTTTGGCTGTACGATTGTCAGAAACTCATCTCTGTCCTGTTCTGGGAGCCTGGGCATAATGAGAGGCTAAAAGGGACTACGCAGAGATCAATCACTCACACACACACACACACACTCTCTCTCCTTCCCTCATCCCCTCGTCTACCATCCACCTCCCCTCCCCTCTCCTCCTCCTCTCTCTCTCTCTCTCCTGCTCAGACGTTCATATTGTCATCATTTGTGTTTGACAGATAATCGTTTCGATTCTGCCTCCTGCTTCAGCTCTCGATGACAGGCAGGAGTTTTAGAGCCTTCAAAATGGTTTCCCCCATCCGTCCCATACATCATCTAATGGTCTTTTTGTGGTCCGAATCGTTCTCCTGATATCAGGCAGCCCGTCCAATTGCGGCGCTGGGATGAAATGCATTTTAAAAGTTTTGCTTAATTAAGAGGAGAAAGTGCCAAAAGGAAAATTAGAAATCCTGGAATGAAAAATAGAGAGGATCAGTGCCTTGCTTTTACAAGAGCTGCATAGTGGGCATTGTACAGTTTAAGTTCCTATTCTTGTCCTCCATTGTATTTATCACTTCATTTTTTATATTTTAGAACATAATGATGACCAGACAAGTGCTTTCTCACAGAGCCAAATACAAAAAAAACCCACAATATTGGGAGTTTCCAAAAAATATTTAGTTAGTTCATAAGTTAGTTTTATACATGTACTGTCTATGAGAAAATTATTGCTGAATCATCGGTTTCCATTAATGCAATAGCAATGAAAACTAGGGTCGGGACTGTAACTTGCGTAATGTAATCACTTACAGATTATGGATTACTTCACCCTTAAGAAAATTAATTTCAACAAGGCAATTCATTCAAATGTACATAGAGTAATGTGAATTACTTTAATATCATCAATTCCCCTTTAGATTAAGCATTATTTCAAGCCGTATAAATGATGTTTGTGTCTGTGATCTGAAACATTATCACCTATTTTATGAAAAAGATGAGTTTTTGTAATCCCACAGCATCGGAATCTGTCATTCCCCAATATAGGGGAGTACAAGGAAATAAGTCATTTGAGCGGACAGCTTCTATTGTAACAAAGCCAGCGAGGACGGCGTGCCTCGTCTCTCCTCTGGTTGATTAAACCGGCCTTCTGTCTGTGCGGCCGACAGTGACAGGGTCTGGGTGTGAGATGAGAGAGCCGATCCTCTGAGAGTCCACCGAAAGGTCAGAGGGGCCCCAGGCAGCATGGCAGATGAGGACCCTCCGCACACACACACACACACACACACACAGACACACGCACACACACCGACAGACCCCCAGTCATGCATACATACACGCTCTCACACACACACACACAGCTAGCCCACCTACATGGGCTGTTAATGAGCGGAGCAAACCAGTTATATTCTCATTACTGATTATGACACTGCTCCAGAATGGAAGTAAATGGTGAAAAATACTTCAGAAATGGGTAATATTACAGAAATAGATACAGTAATCACAACATTAAGACATTTTAGCAGAGATTTTGGGTATCCATGTTGCTCACAGCAAACTATGGCACATATAGTATGTAATCAAAATGTCATGGGTTCCATCAATGTTGACATCGTGGATTCAATCTTTGCATGTCACCCACAGTCTATCTCTCTTTTTCTCCCTCTCACTGCCTCTCATTAACAAGCTGAGATAACGAAAAAAAAGGTTCTTTTAATTTAAAAAATGCTCAAAAAGTCTAAGAAATTAAGTCAAAGCCAGTTCCTTAAATGTCCTTTTTTGAGGCTTGATACCCCAACTGACTGGCTTTTCCCCTTTGATGGTGTTTTGCACCATGAACCATAATTCCTAAAACTATCCACTGAAACAGTAAAAACGTATTTCCTTTCTCTCTCTCTCTCTCTCTCTCTCTCTCTCTTGCTCTCTCTCTCTCTCTTGCTCTCTCTCTATTAAGGAAGGGACCTTAGTGGTAAGAGATTCCACATTGAGAGATAGATGAAGGAAGAGAGAAACTGTGTCACTGACAAGAAAATCTTTGCTCACACACACAGAAAGATTCATTATAATCATAATTTCATTAGGCTGGATAGTTATCATGATTGACAGCTGATAGTATGATGGTAACCCTAACCCTAACCCTAAACCTAAACCTGACCTAAACCTAACTCTAAACCTATGTAAAGCAGGGAATAGCTAAAAAAGAGCATTCTGGATAAATGAAGGCTTAAAAACTAGATTGTCAGTATTTCTGTTCAACAAGTTGCAGCAATGTACGGTATATGGGCAATTTTGTCAACAACTGCACAAGTCCAATACAGTGTTGACATCATTTCGGTTCCATTTGCCAATTACCAGACAGCCCATTTATCATCACCTCTCCCCAGACTGACAAACTTCTCAGCAAGAGGCAATAAGAATAAAGAGCCGCCTGTCCCCCACTTCTCATTAGGACGCTAAAGAGACCCCCCCAAAGCTTAATTATTTATCCGCATTAATATCCGTTCAATTATTAATGATAGGTGTGGGTGTGTGCGAGGGCCAAAGATCAGCCCTCCTTTACCTCGGCTCCTTCCTGACTAATGGATGAGGGAGAAGAGTCCTTCATGTATTATTACTGGAGGGAACCTATACCTGGGAGGGAGAGAGAGAGGGAGGGAGAGAGAGCTCAGTGAATGATAATCAGCGTTTAGCATGCAAACATCTCCTCTGTACCTCGCTGGCATATCAATGTTTGAGGGGACTTATGGCAGAAAGTGGAGGGATGGTGGATCTAGAATTTACTGTCAGTGAAATCCCTCCAACATATCCGTTTTGTGCATAAGGAAGAAATAAACTGCATTGCATATTGCATATTTGATTTAAATGTGATGCTGGTGGATGAACTGTAGCAGAAAGTTCAGTCATTCAAACATTCAGGACATTTTGGGAAAGAAGTGCTCATTCCCCCCTTTTAAGGTGATGGTCCTTTTCATCAATGTTTGCACTCACAGATTTCATCATCAAATCTGATTAGCACAGATTTTATGATTGTACATAATTATTGTATTTTCTCATCTCAGGATGCTGAGCTTATGATGTATGATGTTTAAGAGTTGTTTTAAGACAATTGAAGTGAATAAAGCCCGTTATTGTTAGATAACTGTCACTACTCATTGTTGACTGTGTTATTGGCCCTTTGTGCTTCATTTGTAACCCTAGTTTGTGTCTCTCCTTGCCTGTAGTGGAATGGTTATATTCAGTTCTCTTGCGTGCCAGTTTTCCACTTGCTTTACACTGACACCTAGTGGACATTTACAGTATTGCAAAGCTGAATTCGGGCCAACCCATATGCAAAAACTATATGTATATATTTGCATACATTTTAACAATATATATGTCCTTGATGTCATATGTGTTATACATGCATTTACATGTATTTACCTAAATGGTACAGGAATACATTTGATTAAATGTGTATTATCCAAAGATATATTATCCAGAGTTTCTTTTGGAATATGAGCTTAACCCATCATACATTACTCCTGAATATATAAAGGCCTACTGATATTTCTAAAATCTACTTCCCAGGATGTATACATATATTTACTCACATTTTGAAAAATGTTGCCAGATATATTTTTCATAAATATATTTAGCCTACTTATATTTTGAAATACGGTATGTCAGTTTGCTTAGATTGTCCCAAAGTTCATCCCTGGCCCAGGTGCAGTCTAAGCAGATGAAAGCTTCATTCAAAGCAATTGAAAACATTTCTATAAATAAATTCCTATGTACCCTCATGCAAAATCATGAATAACCCTTTAACATTCCTATAGGGAGTAGGGACCATATTGTTTTTTTCCTATAGTATCTCTAGCATATTCCTAAAATATTTTTGTTGGAACTTGGATCTTTAGTTACTTTAACAGCCTAGAAAGCAAGCTGATTATTGGGTAGTTGGAGGAGTTATAGATTCTCTGTAGGTTTATTATAACGTGTGCATGCCATATGATAATGTCTCAAGTGAAACACATATCAAACATGACTAAGCAACTTACACATCACAGCCACTAGATGTCACCCAAGTAATATATTTTCTGTTCTTTCCCAGTTTTTCAGAGAGGGATGAACAGCTGAACAGCATTATCAGGTCGTTAAGCCCAGGGGTTCCCACACTTTTTCATATCAAGCACTCCCATATAGATATGCTTTAGACCACAGATCCTCATTTGATAATATCTTTGTCCCAGGAGCTCCATCTGAGAGGATTTTGGTTGTCTCTATTGCAGGTGGGAGAGAGAGAGTGAGAGAGTGAAACCTCTGATCAGACTAGTCATCATTATTATACATTCTCTCATTGTGCTAACTTCAAGTGAATGCAATAAGAGACTAATCCTCATTTTGCTGTGGATCCCTTGCAACCTCCTAAAAGACTCATTAAGGTTCCTGGTTGCCAGTTTGGGAACCACTGAGCCACAGAAATCTTTTACTCAAACAACTGAATGTTCAGCAAAACAAAAACTACTCACCACACTGTTAAATTAGGCTACTGTTATTTTACTAATAAGCAAGGTCGGATGTAACTATCTCTTATGCTATTTAACTGTAATACTCCTATGTAGAGTAGAAACCTGCCTTGACTGGGAGGAAAAGACAGTACATGTATGTCAGCAGTCTGAGATGGATTCTCCTGAATTATCTAAAAAATGAAACAGACTCTAGTTCCCCTCTTCTTCCACTAGGTGGCAGCACAACCATACAACTCTACACAGGAGCGACAGAAACTATTGCCTCTGTCTTCCATGACAACTCTTTGGTTTCTACACAGTGGCCTATGGATTTTAACCCATCTAACAATTTTTTTAGTTTGTACAAACAGACTAGATTCACCTGAAACAAAATGGGTATAATAAATCCATACCATCCACCACACAGAGAAGCCCTGCATCTTATTTTCTAGGCAGGATACCTAAATATGATCCATAAAAGTGAAATTCTGGGAGCCAAAAAACAGCCTCATAGTAAAAAAAAAAAATTGCCAATTGATCATTAACGACTTACTGATTAAACATCGAAGTACAGAAAATGACATATCAATATGTAATAATCATATGCATTTCATTTTTATTTTTAAAGGATCCTAAATGACTCCCAGAATTTCACTTTTGCGGTTCATGTCTAGGTTCCATGCCAATGAAATAAGATGCAGGGATTTTCTGTGTTGTGGAGGTTATGGTTCATTACCAGCGCAGCCCTATTTACTGTTGAAAAGAAAAGAAAAACCGTGTCGAATATTTATTATTTGAAGACAGAGGACGCCATTAAAACCAAATCAAACAAATCACATGTATTCTCTTTACAATTGGCTAAATAGGCCTAACGAAAATGTGCATGGTTAAAATGCTGTTTGTGTTTTAAACCCGCTTAAATAGATTTAGACTGAAATTAAACCAACTCATCTTGGTAAAAATTGGATTTTTAAGACATGTGATGCCTCTATTTAACCTCTCTCAGTGAATTTAATAACTTGTTTGTTTCTGTTTTACAGCAGATGATTCTGACACTGTGAACCTCATGTCTCTACATCATGCCTTTATGCCTCTATAACAGTCTGTAGCTTAGTATCAGGATCATTTAAAATGTAATGAGCAACTGGGTGACAGTCTGCGTTTTTTCCTTTACGAGAAAGAACAGGAACCCTATAATAGTACAAATATCACAGATAGGTTCCCATTGAAATATTACAGTGAGACCATAGGAGGTGAAAAACACCATTAAGTACAATAAAGTCACTATAAACTCATTATAGAGTACCACATGCACTTAAAGTCCCTATAGGAATATTATAGGAATATAGTGTTTTTTCGTTAGGGTTGTTTCCTTATGAATTAAATTCTCTTTACGGGCAATTTTGGAGCAAGTTTGTCTTCCAAAACATTCCCGAAGATAACGCGAAGCAAACAACTTGGTGTTAGTGCAAGAGTGCTGCCAGGTTTGAACGCGGTTCCAGCGATAACTGTAAAATACAGCCTCCTCTTTCTTTAGGCCTGTAATTTGGCCATGATACACGGCCGGCATGTTCGAGCAAAATGTGGAATATCAAGCCGGGATGAGGAGAGACGACTAGAACGAAATTGGGAGTGAAGAAATGTAAAGAAAACTACTATGAGGAGCAGAAAGATTAAGAAATAATAAGAAAAATGCAGAAAAATACTCATGGTCTTGGGGTAAGTGACCATTACTGTACATTTCCTGCAATTGGTGTTAGTGTATTATTGTAATACAGTCTGGAAGAAAACACAAGCCCAGTGAATCCGAGTACAAAAAACGTGGAAACTTGATTTTCTCGACTCAGGTATGGAACCTGAACACACCGTCATGCCTTTACATTCAGACAGAGCAGAGCATCAGCTTTTGTGAAGACTAGTGAAGTGTGTGTGTGTGTGTGTGTGTGTGTGTGTGTGTGTGTGTGTGTGTGTGTGTGTGTGCGCGTGCTGCACGCGCGCGCGCACCTGCTGCAGCCTAGGTACCCCGGCACCTATATAGGCTACTCAATAAAAACAGGGGCTGCAATCCGTCAGTGCATTTATCATCCTATTACGGCGACAAATCCGGGTCCCAACACATGAAAGGTAAAATGAATTACCAACGTTAAGCCGTCAATAAAGTCATTTCTGTAAATGGTGTCTCCGAGGGCCCCCGCTATTATTCAACAAGCTTTATCAGCACCTTGGAAATTACGTGGCTTGTAGCGCGGCCCCTGCTTCACTTTGATTAAGGGCCCTGCCAGGGCCCGGTGACAGCGCTTTTGACTCGGGTTTTATTCCCCCCTCTCCCGGTGATGAGCACCGGGCTGATCGGGCGGAATGAAGACTAATTAAAAGCTATAAATTATCTTTTGCAGCCCCTCTCAAGGAGCCTCTCTTTGCGGGCCAGATAAGAGCAGACTGAGTGCTCATTTACCCACAATGGCGCCTCGGCTAAACAGCATATTGATACTGTCCTAATTGGAATTTAATTAAGTAGCCATGGCTTCCCACTCCGGCCTGTGGGATAAAGATTTCAACGCACGTGTGCTCAGCATCAACCCGTCCCTACTTTCACGGTGTTATTATTATCATTATTAATATTATTCTTTCAAATCACCAATTAGAGCTCGATGTCATTTTATTCTTATTCTGCGGATATTAAAAAAAGTTAGCTAATACGGTTATTATTACTAGCCTATAATAAGTGTATACTGTCAGTTTGTAGGCCGAGATGTGTGTCTATAAACTTCATTTTGCCCCCTGACATTTTCAATATCAGTTTATGCGCATGTAAAATGTTGTGAGGGCATGGAAAGATATTGTCCCATAACTGAATGTCTACATTATAAATAGGCCTAACAGATGGTACCAAAGCCTAGCTGCTTCACACAGGCCGCGTTATAGATGCGTCTGGAAATCTGTAAAAAGAAAATGCCAATTGCATTGGATTTGCTATCAAATATTTCACATATTTTTAACTTTGGGAATTATAGAGTGTTGTGAGATACAGGCCTAATCAATGACTTTTGATTCGCAATGTTTTCTTTCTTTCTTTCTGTCTTTCTTTCTTTCTTTCTTTCTTTCTTTCTTTAAAATGGCAGTCTTATCACCTTTATTTTACTATTCTAGGCTAATTACCCGTCCTCTCCGCGCTGCCCTGTCAACAAATAAAAGGCATGCCCAGCAGAAGCCGCAGGATGTTTTAATACTATGATGAGTCAAGCCTGTGAAAGATGTCTACATTACACTGAGAGACAAACAACTGGCCCAGTCATACAGGCGGTTAGTGCCTTGGCTAAATAGACAATATTTGAATTCTTATGAGGTGACCTCCATTATGGCCTCTTTCGATGTCTAAGTGATCTGTAGAAGGAAAAAAAAAAGCTTATTAATCCCAACACTCGATTTATGGATGTGTATTTAAATGACAAATGAACTTTAATACCATCACGTTTGCTATTATTTTATACAGCATTTATCCCATTGGCTGTGTCGCTGTTGTTTTTGTTTTGCTCCGTGTGTGTGTGTGTCTGTGTGTGTGTTGGGTTCGTGCTTGCGGCGTATAAAATCCATCCACTACGTGTTTATGCGCGCGCGCGCGTGCAGACAGTCTTAAACCCTGATTGGATGTCGTCACTTCTGACAGGGACGATCGCCACTCCTGATTGGTCCGCTGCACGTGTGTACGCGCACACGTGCTTCCGGTTGGGTGTAAGAGAGAAAAAAAAACACACACAAGTCAGTGCGGGGGGAGATAACGGTTTTAGGAGAGTTTAGAAAGAGCGTACACACACACATTATGCTGCATCGGGGAGAGGCAGGGACACCGGTAATGTGGAGCTGTTCGCTCGTGCCAGGTCTTGGAAGGCTATTAGGAGACAACATGTCGACGGTGTAGATGATATTCCAAAGTAACACAGGTATTTATCACACCTTCGTTTTATTGTAGCGAAGAGGCTTGTTTTACATGCTGTCCGTCTAATTTGGATACCGGAGGGGGGCGGGAGAGTGAGCAACAAGTGGAGTTTGGTGTGGAAAAGCGGGCCGAATTTTCGTCGTCCCACCGTTATTACTATGGAAGAGCAAAAGGACCCAAACAACGGCCGGGACTCGACCGAGGAGGAGAGCATGTCCCTGTCGCCAAACCTCCCGTCTCCTCCTATGATTTTGCCCCACCAGGCCGCTCAGCAGGGGCACAGAACCACGAACTTTTTCATCGACAACATCCTCCGGCCGGACTTTGGCTGTAAAAAGGAGTCGGGGTGCCGCGAGCGGGGCCAGACGCCGGGCAGAGAAAACGTCAACCCGCTGATAACGAGGCCGCCTCACGCCGGCAGCCTCTGCCTGGACTCCAACTGCAGCAGCGACAGCACCTCTTCCTCGCCTTCCTCCTCTTCGTCGACGTCTTCCTCGCCTTCCTCGAAGCAGAACTCGTCGAAACAAGGCGAGCCGGCGGGCAACGGGACTACCAGATACACGGACAGCCCCTCGTCAATTGTGGTTGTGAGTGGCAGCAATGGAGGATCTCCGCCCGCTAAAGAATCCCAACCGCTGTTATGGCCCGCTTGGGTTTACTGTACACGGTACTCGGACCGGCCCTCATCTGGTAAGGCGCTAGTAGTCCCCGAATTAGACTGCATGGGATGTTTGAAGGTGTGTTTGCTGCTGGGAAACATTGTTGACAGCGTAATATGTTGACTTCTCTGTTTTTCTCCATGGTATTATAGTCTATATACCCTATAGTAAACTATGGTAATCCCCCACGCTGTGCCTGACACCTGGCTGTTCTAAAAATCACTGTAAACCTCTGCCTCGAATGGCTTCTTGCTTTTATAAAGCGGCGGTAACACACTATTGTAATAAAAAAAAAAAGAACACGAATGCCCAATAAACTTTAAATCAGCAATAACTACTTAAATATTACTTTCTTCCGTGAAGCAGTATAGTCCATGAACAGTAGCTAAACAATGTGGTTGCTAAGCGACACATAGCCTAAATAGTGGTATGAGTGGTGATTTTCGGTTAGTGCACTAATATTTAAATTTACTGTGATGCGGTCACAGGTGTGCGATTATCAGGTATAGGCCTATTTTACAACGGGTTCGCGCGCGACTCAGCCAATCAGAACTAAGGACCGGCAGTATCCGTTTTATAAAACCAACTTTAAAGGTTATTATACAAATATTACAGCAAACATATAGGCCTAAGTCCTTATAAGTAATATTATAGTAATACCATAGGGAATAAAAAAAATACCAGGTTAACTCACTGTTCAGTATCACAGAAACAGCATATGAATATTATGGGAGTGTTATAGTGATATAATAGTGATTTTTCGTTATAGGATTTCTCTGTGTCCCGTCATATATTCATGAGGCTCCAGTCTACCTTATTCATAATTGTAAGGGGAAGTAGCAAAACTGATAAGTGCAGCCAAAGCCTACGTAAAACATGCAACTATTTCACACACACACACACACACACACACACACACACACACACACACACACACACACACACACGCCTACATTAACAGAGTGTGGCCTACACGTTATGACCCATTGTGTAGTGTCAGTGTGTGTCAGTGTAGTGTAGTTTATCTTTCTAGAATAGGCCCATATGCATCAAGTGAGCACAAAGGGAATCAATGGCATCACACTATTGTACAATGCGGCCATCATGCCAGTATCCTTAAGACTTCTCTAATAAGTGTAATTTTAGGCCTTCGTCGTTTCCATGCCCTGTGGAAATATAGACTATATATTTTTACACAACGCTATAGGAAAAGAGAGTATGGGGCATTTATTGAATGGGAGAGCATACCTCGTTTTTAGAATCAGACCTATTTTGTTTCTAGTCGCCATCGAAGACTAACCATGTAATAAATAGTTATTAAATATGACATATTAAAAGTTAACAACCATAATTCGGCGTGGCAAAATATTATAGCAGATTATAGCCAAAATCTCAGTCCTGCTCTTTCTGGCTTGTCTATGCATCACATTAAAAAATACTTTTGAACAGAAATGGTATCATTTTATAACAATTATAATTTTAGTAAAGTAGGCCCTACTATAGAAAACAGAAAATAGAAACTTAAAGTCAATATAGGGATATTACAGGAATATTATAGTGATATGAGATAAAAAGGCTTTATGGTACGCTAGGGTCACTATAAACCCATTTTTGTGTACAAGACACTTTCAAGTCCCTATACATAAATATTATAAGAGTGATTTTTCGTTGAGGTCTTAACGGACTGTCATATAGAAACGGACGTTTATATAGCAATCCAACGTTTACATTAAGCATGTATACCTCATTGAACCCAGTGTTTTGAACGTTTGTTTTTAAATTGCTATTTAGGCCAAACTAGTTTCTTCCTCATAGTCAGAAAAAATGATGGACAGATGGATTGGGTCAGTATTTCATTAGCAATTTAGTAGCCATTGTAACGAGTCAGTTTGAAAAAGAATATTTTATGACAGTAATTGTTGCAATAATTATTTTCCGTAAACGTTCGTTTAAATTTCTACCCCCTTAAAAGCCTTGGACTGAGTTTTACTGGCTTAGCTCATTCATTCATTCAAAATCCTGTGTTGACTTCAATTATCCCGACTGCTTTTGTGATTGTGGGCCAGTAAATTAGACCAGAGAAGGCAGGCGTTCAATTGTCTTGAGACAAAATTAGAGGGGTTAAAAGAGTGTGTAAGCTTGTTATTTACAGCGACACGAGGGTGCGTTTCTAAATCGTTATGTAAGTCATAACCACAGAACAAAGATGAAGTCCTAATCCCAGGCCTGGTCGTTCCTACACATTTATATTTACTAACCTCGAGACTCCTGGATCGTCAGCATTACAAGCGACTAACAGTAGGCGAAGGAGCGCTAGGATGTTAACTGTGTATGCATTTTGTTTTACCCAAAACTGAATTCTCGTTTCCTTATGTGATCAGGGATGTAGTGAAGGGTAAACCCACCAAAACACACTTTACCACCTTTCTATCTGTGGAGTTTAACATCTTTTTAGACTAGATTGAATCTTTATGATGTAAATTCATAACATAGTAAGTTGTATCGAACCGATGTAAATTATATGAGGTCGCCTATTTTCAGGGAAAAATATAGACTAGATGAATACTTTTCTGAAACTGATTTTTGTTTATATTGGTGGTTGCGTTGCGATGATGATGGTGATGATGGTTTTTACTGTGTTTGATGTTTGATGTTTAAAGTGAGGGACATGAAGGTCAAGGGCCTCCTTGTGTTTTTTTTTTTTAGCAACTAATGACACAATATAAAATTTAGGGTTATTCTTTCTTTCAGTATCACTTTACTTGTCCATGTGTGAAATAAGTTCTGGTTAAAATGAACAACCATCTCATGTCACTCAGCTCTACATAGACACGATGCAAGTAAGATGCTATATTTTATTATGCGTAAAGCATCCGGTATAGCTACTCAAAGTATAGATAATATCAATAATATGTAAATAATGTGAGTTGTGCGCTAACGATAATGCTCCATTTAGCTGTAGTGTGCATAAATTACCATTACATTTTTGCTAGTGAACTTTTGTTGGTGCATTTAGGGCAGATCTTCCCTCATGCCTGCAGCCAGCTACATGCTAAACCTACTCATCCTTGTCTGTATTAAAGGATATTGAGGTTTTTTATAGAGCGCACTCTGTTGATGTGGACTTGTGCTGCTGTGAATCTGCAGTGGGACTCTGGTCAAAAGCAGCTTATTTCATTTGAACCATGGCAGCGGGTTACTGCTTGTTTTGGCGAGGTAATGAGTCAGATGTGATGCATCAGACTTTTACAGGGGCGGCCCTTCACTAAACACTAAGCTGCTGCAAAGTCCCTGAATCCAGTACAGCATAACGTCCAAACCTGCTTCTATCAACTGAATTCCTGGGGACAAGGTGGAGCAATGACTGATGACTGACATTATATTATTATTTGATCACTGTGATAAATAATTAGACACACAGCTTCAGAGGGAACACTGGTCCTGAATGCTCCCTGGTGTGTTTCTTCAGATATGTCTCCTAAATACATTTTTTGGCGATTTTTCTTATGGTAGCCTACCTACTTCGATTTTCCTATGGTATACTAATTTGCATGATAGTATATAATTCTGTTAAACTCTGAATTGGGCCTGAATATAAACGCTCACGTTGGGTTATGGCACAATGGATAGTAACATTATAATGTGTATTGATCAATTTGCCCTCCCATCATAATGATCAGGTTAAGTTGTGGCGGCTCCCAAACCTTTCCATACCTAATTGACGACCATGGATGTTTTCATTTTGTATTTCTAGTGTTAGGCCTACTTGAGTTTTATCAAACGGATAGCTTCGGTCCTCAGTTCTGATTGGCTGAGTTCTTCCATAGCCTACTCGAGAATACCCCATAAACACACACCTGTGACCTCATAACACTTAATTTAAATATTAATTAATCAACAGTCATAACGCTAATCATGTGTCGCTTTGCAAGCACGTCCAGGAACTATGTTGCTTGACGGAAAAATAATATTTAATTATTATTATTATTATCATTATTATTTAATTATTAGGCTATTGATTTAAAATAAAATATCTTTGAACATTCGTGTCCTTTTTTAATAGGTACAATAGTGTGTTACCGTCTAACCACGCCTCTCAACTGTTGTAAAATCACTATAATCTATAGCCCTCGTCATTTATTGCTTAATTAGGCTACTTGATAGGATAATAGTCACCTTTGCATTCAATTAGTTAGCAGGCAGTAGGATGTATCTTCATATTTTAGCAGGTTATTTCTAGCTAAAAGTGAGGATTCATCGATGAGAGATTGAATAGTCTTATTTCCTCATGTTGAATGTATGTGCAGGCTGTAAAGGCTGTAAAGGCTGATGGCGGTTTGGGACGAGGCCCATGGGCGTTAATTGGGTATGGCAGGGTGTGGCACTTGCCAAAGTCAGTCCAAATTTGATTTTGTAGTATCTATAGAAAGATCAAGCAAAAATAATCAGAAATTAGTTTGAAAAAAGAAAATAAATAAAAAAAAGAGCATTCAGGGGAATATTCAGGCACAATGTTTCCTCTAAGCGGTGACCTGCGTCTGATAATTTCTCATATTGACCAAATAATAATATCTTGTCAGTCATCGGTGAGACGTTTAGTCGATCTAAGCGAGTTTACAATTTTGGTGGTAAATCACAATAGATGCAGGGACTTTGTGAGGCCTGTAGTAGGCTATATTTGTGTGTGCTGTGCAGCACTTGCTGACATTTACGTGTTCGTCCCATTGTTGTTTCCACACCAGGCCCGAGGACACGGAAACTGAAAAAGAAGAAAAACGAGAAGGAGGACAAGCGGCCCAGGACGGCGTTCACGGCCGAGCAGCTGCAGAGACTGAAAACGGAGTTCCAGGCCAACCGGTACATAACGGAGCAGCGGAGACAGTCTCTGGCCCAGGAACTCAACCTGAACGAGTCCCAAATTAAAATCTGGTTCCAGAATAAGCGGGCGAAAATTAAAAAGGCCAGCGGCTACAAGAACGGCCTGGCCCTGCAGCTCATGGCCCAAGGACTTTACAACCATTCAACGACCACCGTGCAGGAAGAGAAGGAGGACAGCGAGTAGCGGCCCGGACTCTTTACAGACTGGGGGCCGCTGCCTCTCTTTTGGCTTTTGGAGATTAAAAAATACCATTTGGACTGGAAGTGGGGGAAACGCTATTTAAAAAGAACAGATTTCTGTTTATGGTAACAGTATATGGACATAATTATATAAATGATCGAGCGTTATTAAAGTTTATATAGCCACACAGTTATCATGTTGTATATATTTAATTTCAGGTAAGGGGTACATAGGCTATCTCTCATACGATCCCTACTTGCTGGAGATTTTTATCATTTCTTTATATAATATTATAATGTCGCTCATTGTTTTTTAGTAAGTGTCTGATTGGCTCTAGGTTTTGTGCTCTCTGTCCCTCTCCATGTTTGCGCCATATTTCCTTCAACACGTCATTTCACAGACTCAACCAAGCCAAAGATTTTAATATGTTCAGAGATATGTAGTCTGAAATAAAAAAAGAAAACATTAGATTGCTGGACTAGATTTATTTATCTGTTTTCTATTTGAAGCATTGATGCGCCATGACTTTCTGTTGCACTATTCGGAGATAATTCGGAGACAAGTATTCAGTTATTATTCATCATGATCAACCAGGGATTATACCAATTTATTATTAAGTGGTA
Organism: Centroberyx affinis; assembly: GCF_046629955.1. NCBI lineage: Eukaryota > Metazoa > Chordata > Actinopteri > Beryciformes > Berycidae > Centroberyx > Centroberyx affinis. Next base: position 9,749 of record NW_027279186.1, on the reverse strand, counting down.
ATGCTTCCTAACTTAAGTTTTGAGTAATTTAATTGAAATTTGTAGGGAGAAACTCATAAAAAGTTTTTAAAAATATTACGTGTTTGCTAGTGTTATTATTATTGTTGTTATTTTTCAGCTTGCAGACTCCAGCTAAATGTGTTTAAACGAAACCACATACCAATCATTATGTTAACAAGACCTTCCAACATCCTTATAAAATACATACAGGAGAACATAAAATATATAAGGACATATAAAGTTCACACGGCAAATTTAAAGGAGCAAACTAACACGCTTTAAAATTCTTTAACCACATAGACTAGCCTACCTATGGGGATTATTTGAAATTCGAAATTTTTATTATTTTGATATTTGAGAATCATGGTTTAGGGACACAAATATACACACACACACACACACACACACACACACACAGGCCTCCCTCCACTGCTCCTCTTTCAGCATAATCAGACACCGGTTGTTTCACTATAATGGATAACGTTTCACCTATTCATCTATTCTGGGCATTTACAAGATTTCATATCTGTCACGTTCACTCAGAGAGAAAGCAGGCTGTCTGGAGGAGCCAAAATAAAATGGGTGGAATTACTGAAGAGATCTGACAACAACATGTCTGCCTGTCAATGTCGTCCTATATCATCATGTTTTTAGAGGGAACCAGCCTGTCCTCCATGGGGTTCATTTGGCCCGTTCGGCCTCATGTGACCCCAGGTTCAGGTTTGATAGAGCCTGGCTGTGAACTCCGTGACATGACGTGTGTGTGTGTGTGTGAGAGAGAGAGAGAGAGAGAGAGAGAGTGTCTGTGTGTGTGTGTGTGCCTTTGTGTCTAGCTCCGAATCAAAGGCCAGCACCCCAAGGTCAGGCGGAGCAGACAAAACAAGTCGTCATACAGGGAGCCTATGTGTAGCTACAAGGTCCCAGTATAGTGAGAGTTGTTTGTGTATTTGACTATAGAATGATCTTATTATTCAACAATGTATTTCAGAATTTTACTAATTTTTAAACAGGGTTCTTTGGAGAATTATTAGTACGCCTTGAAAACACTAATATGGATTATACTCCAGAGAAATCATGCTGGAGTGAGATTGTTTATTATGATACAAAAACTTTTCCTTTCTAATGACAATCTCAATAGTCTCAAGATGATGGAAGTTATATGAGGACAGGCTCTTGTGAGGGGAAACAGTATAAATTAACGTTTTTTTTTTGTTTTTTTTTAATATAATTGATATAGTGTTTGGAGGCTGTAATGCTTTATGATTATTACTGTCTGGAGGTCAGAGTTTACCCAAATTATGATTTACCATTTAATCACTGTCAGACAAACAAAGAGGGATTTAAAGAGTTAGTCAGACAGCTATTTTTAGCCTACTATTCACTCTATTGTTTTTCCTCTCGTTTCATCTTTCTTTCTTTCTTTCTTCCCTCCCTCCCTTCATCCCTTCCTTCCTCCCCCTTTCTTTCTTCCCTCCATCTATTCTTTCTTTCTTCCCTCATTTTTGTCCCATCTTTGTTTGTTTTGTTTCTTTCTCTTTCTTTCTTTCCTCCCTCCCTTCTTTCCTTTCATTTCTTTCTTTCCTATTTTTCTCCCCCCCTTTTTTTTTTCTTTCTTTCTTTCTTTCTTTCTTCTCTCCCTCCCTTCATTCCTTAGGCTTTCTTTCTTCCCCCATCTATTCTTTCTTTCTTCCCTCATTTTTGTCCCACATTTGTTTGTTTGTTTTTTGGTTTATTTTTCCTTTTTCCTCCCTCCCTTCATTCCTTCCTTACTCTTTCTTACTTTCCTCCATCTTTTATTTCCTTCTTTTCTAATTTGTGTCCCTTATTTCTTTCTTTCTTTCTTTCTCTTTCTTTCTTTCTTTCTTTCTTTCTTGCTCCCTTTATTTTTTCCTTCCTTCCTCCCCTCCTTCCTTCCCTCCCTCCAAACAGCCTGTTATAATTAGTTATTGGAGATGCATTCACACATTTCTCAGTCGCTCTCTCACTCACTCACCAGCCAATATACTGCAACTTTATCTGTTTCGCATCTATCTTTTCACTACCGCTACATCATGCAGCTCTAACGCAGATGCTTAACCGCAATGCTGCTCATTTAAAGGCTAATATTAAGTCCCACTTCTGCTAATTTCAATACATAGTTGCAACGTGTGTATTATTTTCACCAATGCAGCCTTTCGGCCTAAAATGTCCATCTTAGCAAGTCATTTCATCTAAAACTGAGCCTTAAAATCTTATTTCTCTGATAAAACATGATAAAAAAAAATCTGCCTGAGGGCGGACTAATTTCACTTGTTTCCAATGCAACTTGTTTCAATAATTTTCTGGATTTTCCCGCCTTGGTTCAAGATATTTGCTATATTAAAGAAAATTCTACAGCAAGTCAGGCTGCATTGGAAACTAAAGGGCAGATTTTTTTTTCACTTGCTTTAAAAAATTAAATGGATTTTAAGACTGAGTATGAAATGATTGACCTTTTCTATGTACGACTCTACCCAAGTGTGTATCATACAGTAGGCTTTATTGACTGTCGCGGTCATATTACTGCTGTTTGTTATGTCGCCTATACAGCTGATATCAGATCGGATTATTGAATGAAGAGCTGACGAGCCTGTGTGGTCTGTAGAGGCGGCGCAGGGTTCACGGCCTCCTCGTTTCAGGCGTTTTAATTATTTCAGCTGTTGTTGCGTTTATGTTCAGCTCTGCCTATAGCAAACACATTTAATAAGCGCGCGGCATCGCGTATTAATAATTGATTTCAACAACTGTGTGACAGTAACATCACAGCGGCCCAGTGCTTGTTTTGGTGTTATTACAGGGTATTTTACAGATTTTAATTAATATCTAGCCTAGTATAGTAGCCTATTTAAAATATTGGGTAATTATTGATTTAGTTATGCCTCAAAGGTAAAGGTGCTCACAGTAAATCTAGGCCTAATCATACGCAGATATCGCCACGTTTATTGTTATGGAGCATAATCATAAAGTAGGCTACTATTTTCTGTTAGGAGTTGCATCTGTGCTGAAGTTAGGAACAATAAGAGAAAGGCAACATTATTTTATTGATTTAATATCCCTTATGAGTGAGACGGTGCCGATACGTTCCTGTCTGTTCTGCATTCATGTTTCAGAGTGTAGGTGTAGTGGAGTAAAATGTTATTGTGTGATTCAGGCTATTTACTGAGGGCAAGAAAAAGTGAAATGGGGGGAAAAAAGCGTAAAAGCCCAAAACTGTGAGGAAATAATTTGTTCAGACGGAAAACTGTTACATTACTAATTATTATCGGCCTATTATGTTATTTTACCTTAATGGTGATATGGCTTTTGCTTTTAATGCAGTTCATCTATAACTCCCAATGCAGACAGCCGACAGCAGATCGGGCCAGACTTGGTGCAGGTAAACTATAAAGCAGGCTCCATAGCAGCCTTTCTGTCTGGGCTAAGCCTGTGGTTCTCATAATGGGGTTTGGGGACCTCCAGAGGTCATTGAACAGCTTCCAGGGGGTCCCCAGCAAAATAAGGAATACTTTGTCATATTATTTGTTTTTTCACTAGAAATCATCCCAGACAGAGAAAGCATACGAGTCACAGCTTTCACCACTTTTATCTCCTCTCCAGTCTAGACAGCTATACAGTTCAATACTAAATCAATACAACAAAAATCTTCCCATATGGGTCCCAGGGACTAAATCTGATCAAATAGGACTTTGTGGCTGTAATGTGTGTCTATTTGAGAACCCACTGGTTTATGCCATAAACAATAACAGGGCTAGATCTGATATTTTGTTTATAGTTTGTACCACAGAAAGTATTTTACATCATTTGAAGAGTCTTTAAGATGATTTTCTCCACTTTTTTGGTTTTCATCACCACACTAAAGCAAGTGAGAGGCTGTCAATAAGTTTCAGAAGCACATATAGACCTAATGTATTTCTAATTTCTGTCTATTTGGCCATCTGGCCTGCATGTGTGAACAGAGGTGATGGCCTGCCTGCTCGGCTCTTCACGGGTCAGCTAACTCCAAACTCTAATATTATAATAATAGTTTTATTCCCCGCTGCGAACGCGGAAGAGGGTCTTATGACAGTGTATTTAAAATTCATACAATTATGAAACAGCGAGAGGATTTTTTTTTCCTCTCTCCCCCCCCCCACCCCCACCCCCCCCTCCCTCCCACCTTGTCATTTAGGAAGCCGAGGGTTTATCTGTAAAACAAAGAAAAGCCAGGGATCGTTTGCATACTTAGCATAGTCTGCCTCGCAGGCACAATATGGATTTAATTTATATGCAAATGAAAGCAATAAAAGGAGAATACACACTGGAAATCTCGCCGTTTAAAAGGGGGGAGAGAGAGAGCCGAGTTGGATTCATAGCAGGTAGGAGAGAGCGAGGCTGAGCACACACACACACACACACACACACACACCGAGGCATTATCAGCCTCCCCCCAATGAGAAGAACAATGATGTTATATAATATCCACAAATTACAGCAAAGGGTGCAGTAACCCATGCTGAATTTGGGGGGTTAAACTTTATGTGAATAAAGGAGACAGCGAGGCTTGTATTCTTGTAGAAAAAAAAACAACAACAACAACAATACAATGGAAAACCACTAACCAGCAGACACACATATACACACATAAACACACCAGAAACCTCCCTCTCCCAATAAAGTTTTGTAGAAGCAGAATAGGATTATTCTTCTTCTCTTGGAGGAAAGTTAAATTTCACGAGGCACCATGGGCATCAGAAATAGGCTGAGAAGTATGGGTATTTCTGTTCTTACACACACACACACACACACACACACACACACACACACACACACACACACACACACTGTGCTCCATCCAGCAGCCCATCCCATCACACAGCCCTATTTGCATTGCCTCAGAAAGTTGCCAGTGCACGGTGACCTTTAGACTTCCACACACACTCATATTGTGCTGTTTTGTCCCAAACTGTTATTCATTCACTACGCTCACAAACATTTCACACACAGATTGAAGTTATGGGAAAATCTAAATCTGTATTATTTTGTACATTTGTCTGTCAACTGGAGTTCATACTTTATCCCATCTTTTGATTTCCCACCACATCAATGCAAGAAAACAAAGGTTGTGTATTACAGTGCAACACTATAGGATGCAGGAGATTAGGGGTGACACACAACACACACATTTTGTCACTGGCAGGCTGTGCAGAGGGCATGAAAGCAGGGCAAACTGGATTCTCTCCCCCAGAAACACACAAGCTAACAACCTGTCAATCAAACCGAGAGGCTGTTAGAACTTCAGCAGTCCGTGCAAATGAAGTTTTCAGAGTGTGTGTGTGTATCTGGAAAATAGATGTAAACAAGGCAGCAATAAACACTATCTTTAAAAAGGCAGCTTTTATGTGGTAAATTCATTCAATTATGCCATGACACAGACACACACACACACACACACACGCTGCCCGGGACACAAAGAAATGCACCCATGCAGAGATATACAAGCATGTGCAAAACGGCAGGAAAAGAAACCCTGGGCTAACACACACACACACGCACTCACACACACACTCACACACACACACCCACACACACGCGCACGCACACACACACACACACACACATAGAGCGGCAGCCCATTTAAAAGAGCTTCTTAGATCACTGCCCTGTGACGGTGGCGGTGCTAAGTAGAGAAGTTTAGAGTAATTCCTTCCCAGCTGCTGCCTCCAGAATGGGAGGAGAGGGGGGGGGGGGGGGGGGGGGGGGGGGGGGGGGGGGGGGGAGAAGAGCAGAGAGAGGGAGAGAGAGAAGGGAGAGAGAGGTACTTTTTCAAGGGGTTTTCACAATTTTAAAAAAATCTAAATTAGATCCCCATTTAGCTGTGGGACCCCCCATGAGAGACCCCCTTGTTTTTAAATTTAGTGCAGAATTGCACCACTTGTCATGCAATTGGGAGTAAGCATGCTGCACTCAGAATAGCTTTTCTTATCTATTTTCCTACTGTGCATCCAATAAATTAAGTAAAAATAAAATTAGTCAGTTCACCCAACTGTGGGCTGCATCTTATTGGTCATTTGTCTCATAAAATGTCTGTTTCATCTGCAAGTGTTTTGAAATTAACCTGTTTAGTTGGTAGGCACCCTCCTCTTTTAGTGTTTCAACTTTTTTTTTTTCAAATATAAAAATGACTTCTGTAAGCTTTGGGCTGTATTAAGTAGTATAGAGTGTGGAGTGAAAGGATATACTGGGTGTAGAGAGGAGACAGAGTGCAACGAAGGCAGCAAGCCAGGAGTCCAATCCGTCGCACTGAGAATACATGATGTAGGTCTGAAGTCTGTCGATCCACCGATGAGCCAACCAGCACTTCAAACGTAAGAGTGTTTTGTTCACTATAAGCATAAATGCTGAGAAAATGCCTTCTATGAGGTTTCACTCAATTTCTGATTGGCCGAAAGAAGTGCAGTTAAGATAAGATGAAACTGTAATGAGGAAATTTGTTGCAGCAGCATAAAGTAGCAGGAGACACCAAAGAAAAAATACACTAGAATATTGCAAATGAGGGTTACATAAACACAACTGACAATTTCAACATCAGAGCATGTTATGCAGAAATGTGTATAAGAAAAGTATGTGGAAAAAAAAGTGTGGATTAGGGTGTGCAAAAGAGCAACTGTAGAATTTATTGAGACTAGAAAAAAATTAACAAAAAAATATGTACAATATACAGAAATACCAAAAATATGAACTGTCCAAATATTATCGGTTTGTCTGTGAACCGTGGAGAGGTCAAATCCTCCTTTGCACTTGACTCACTTGACTTGGAATAACATCTGCGATGTGTGTGTGTGTGTGTGAGAGAGAGAGAGAGAGAGAGAGAGAGAGCAAATGGTAGGTGCAAAAAATTGTTAGCGTTTGTTTTAATCTGCATGGAGTACCAGGTGGGTGGGGTTTACTGTGTCAGGACAAAAGTACACTAAGTAGACTTTGAAATACTTTTCTGTGATGGACTAAACTTTCTAGCCCTTTGTGGCAAACCCCATGCAACTGGTACACCAAGCAGGTTTAAAAGAGTTATTTGCTGTCTGACCCTAGTCTGGTGTGTGTGTGTGTGTGTGTGTGTGTGTGTGTGTGTGTGTGTGCATGCTTTGTTTGTGAGTGTGTGTGTTTCTGTGTCATGAGTACCATGATCCATTCTCGCCAGAAGAACTGCTGAACTTGACTCATGGCTTTTGATGGGCTGTCAACTGGACCGCACTATCTCAGACACACACACACACACACACCACACACACACACACACACAGACAAAGGTGGCATTGAGAGGGAACCTCCCACAATGCAGCTGAGCGTCCAGGGGCTCTCTGCTCCAACAGCCGTGATCTCACCAAGCTAAATCCAGATTACATGGAGGATATACACAGCGCCACTTGTTTACTCTGCCCGCCAGGGGGTGATTTGGAGGGGTGGTGTGTGTGTGTGTGTGTGTGTGTGTGGAGGAGGGAGGGAGTGGGGAGCATTGCTAACACACAGTATGTCATGCAAACTGCCTTGTTAACTGTTGTATTCAGGTCAAAAGTGAAGGGAAACATCCCCAACATTCACTTTGTTGTTGAAATTGTTGCTCTATTGTGCAGAGAAATGGATCATATATGGGGAAAAAAAAAATAATTTACAGATACTTGAGCTTACTTCAGCCAAAAGTAAGTTTAGAGGATACTTTGTTTTATTGTACAGCTCCAAACTGCATCCAGTTTTTCAGTTTTTCAGGATCCAAAGTCTAAGCAAAGTCCAATTTCCAGTTTCTGTGCATGGGAGTGTTGGTTGAAATGAGGTTTCAGTCTATGTTTCAGGCATAAAATAGAGCTGGAATTACATATTTAAAATGGATGACCTTGTTCAAATCCATGTCACATATGGATAAAAAAAGAGATATTTCTTGGTTCCTCGGTAACCCAATCTTCCTCCTCTACTGGCTCTGTAGTTTTTTTTTGTTTTTTTTTCAGAAGAAGATCCAGGATGTAAGGATGTAATTTTCCAACATATAGCGTGCTACCGGGAAGGCGGCGTACCGTTTTGCACTTTAATTAAAAAGGAAGCGTCACAAAATGACAGTGCATCTCCAGCCACAGCTCTGTGGCAGACAACACATCAATTCAGCTGCTGGCAAATGGTTTTATGAGCTTCATCTGTCTCAAAAGAAGTCATCATATCCAATACGTTAATCAGTGTGAGAACTTTTACTCCAAAACAACATGAAGAGGCAGCGACACTTTGTTTCTCATAGGCAAGGGTGGTGCTTTATTTTGAAATGTTTCCCATTCGCGTTATTAATTAAAATGTGTTCATAAACAAGAGAAAAGTAGCAGAATTTTTATAAACACTTAAAGAGTTTTGTTCCAAGATTTCTATAGTTTGAAAAAAATGTAAAATATGCTCTAACAAAATGATTGACAGCACAAAATGAAAACACTTTTACATAATTTTTAAAAGACTGTAGGAAACTACAGTCATATTGGTATTTAAAATAATAACACAGTCAATCCTATACATTTTAGTGATATTTAACGATGAACTCAGGGTTAAGGACTCTTTTTCCCAAATGATGATACAGCATTTTGCAAATTTACTCCTCATTTTTTATATATTTTGTAATTTGAAAAACAACAAACGGTGCGGTACTTCAGTAGAATTTGAAACTTTCGTCATTCAATGCTTTCCGTGTGTGTGGTGCCGATTTTCCACTCCCATCCTCATAGTCAGTCTTTGATAGAGGTGTGTACACATACACCCACGCACACACATGCATATACGCACACACACACACACACACACACACACACAAAGTGAGAACAAAGGCAGAGACACCTGGGATTCCCCTGTTCTATGGGTGGTCACATGCACCTCCTCTTCTTCATGCCTTCCACATGTGGAACCACTTTATCTTCCCACTGCCTTTCTTTCTCTCTCTCTCTCTTTGTGTGTGTGTGTGTGTGTGGGTGAGAACCACTTGGCCTCACCAAGGAAACTTAAGCTGTGAGAAGATGGTCATCGATGAGAACAGCGGTGTGGCTTACTGACCGACTGACTGACTGGCTGACTGGATTACATTTACTCCCATGCACTGCCCCTTGAGAGGCATTTTGCCTTTGTGGGTAAAGGAATACATCAAGTTTTTGAGCGATTGTCCCATTGGTCAGCTTACCTGTGAAGTGATGAGATCATAGACACCAAATTCATCCATGTGTCCCTGGTAGATCATTGGCTCCAGTGCTCTATGCTAACACTTTAGCATTCAGTATGTTGAGTGATAATAGATGACTAGCATTATTTAAAATAAGAAGACTGACCTTTCAGTAATGAGAAATAGTTGCTTGTGTTTTTTTCATCATATGGTCTGTAGATTAATACATTTTTATACATGACTATTTCAGTTGAGCAACAATGTATTCATCCGCTGTGCAGTGATTTTTAGCTGTAGTCTCCCATCACCCACCACCTTCACTTCCTATGGAAACAGAGAAAGTAGTCCCTCATAGTTCAAAACAGTGCATTATTTTTGTGTCATATTTTGTGTAAATTTCCCAAACAAAACTGCCAGACTGCAATTCATTTAAGGTTACTAATGCTAGTCTCCTACTATCACTCAACACAGTGAATGCTAAAGTGTTAGCATGGAACTCCAGAGCCAGTGATCTACCATGATTTCCACCTATGATTTTGGTGGCTATGTTCTCACCACTTAACAGGTAAACTGTAAA